>NW_027528869.1:2831691-2966126 GCF_008692635.1 Crocuta crocuta
GGTCTTTCCTTGGGCTCAGCCAGCATCAGAGCTGCATGTACAGATGCATGAGGGGATGTACATATGGGGACACGCACACACACACACACACACACGCATGCACGCACGCATACATGCAGTGAGATCCACAGAGTTGGAAGAACACAGCCCCAACTGCCATGTGGTGACCGTTGGAAGAGGGGCATGACATTGCGATGGAAGGAGGGGTTAGCAGTCGACACTCTCTCTGTGCTCTTGGTGCCCAGATCTCACAAGGAGCCTGTATTCACATTGATGTCGGTGAAACTAGCAAACAAACCGTTTGTTCCCACGCTTCCTTACTGAACCGCTCGGCCTTTCTCGGGATCTCTGGGCATCACTGTCACCCTCACTGCGACATTAAGGGCTGAGGAGGAGCTGGGGGGTGGGGTGAGCGTATGTCCGCTTTGAGTGCCTAGCATGGACGTCCCCACTAACGTTTATAAAAGGCCTGACAGGAAACTGATGTCCTGAAATCAACAGTTAAGTCGCAGGGACACTTCTGATTCGCCTTTAATGTTCCTACCTACTTTTACGTTAGTCATTGCAGGCTCTGGTTCACAGATGAGGGCAGCAGGCCCAGAAATATTTGACTAAGTGCTAAAGATCACACAGCCACTGTGGAAACCCAACACCGTGTTGTTGTTGTATTGTTGCTATGGTTGTTATGTTGTTTCTTCTTCTGGTCCCAGTGTCCCTCTCCTTACATTGGGCCCCGATCAGCGTACACACACGCAACCCCCAGCTGCCCAGCATGGCTTGCTTTCTCACCCGGCATCGTATCCCATAGGCCCCTTTCCTTCTTGTTAATCCCTGCCCGCTGTCCCCTTTATTCTTCACCGACTTGCAATGTGGTCAACTTCTTTCTCCATTTTTTCTGTAGTTTGTTTTCTTTTTGTTTTAGCCTAGTTGCCACAGGGAGAGTTTTGTTTTCTCACTATCTCTAGATATAGTTCCATAGACTGGCTCTTGAGGGTGGCACCAGGCCTTGTTAATACCTCCCTTCCTAGGCAACATCACACTGCCTTGTATTCAAATGTTTTGAAAAAGGACTGGAAAGGTAAATGAGTGGATTAATGTGGCCGATCCGTAGCAGAGTTCCTGTTTTTCCACGCTGATGGACCCGTTTTGTTCGTCCACCCCGCAGGGGCAAACACTCCCCTCTCCCGCAGCCTTTGTTTCTACGGTCAAAGCTTGCCTCCCTCCCGTTCTCCCCACGTTAACCCGTGGGAGCTGCAAATCTAGGTGTCCGTAGTGGCAGCACGACTTAGTCCTGAGAAAGCCTTAGCAAAGGAGAACAGCATCCAGAGAGTTTCCAAACCTCATCCAATGAAAGAGTTGAGAGACCATTAATAAATAAAACTAGAGCCTTTTCCATAGCGTTCCAAACTGGGGATGCCAACTATGGTATCTGAATAGCTGACTCTTGACATTTAAGAGCTATAAAACATAATTCGTTGAACCATATTTGTATATTTCATTTATGAGAGTGTCAAATCTCTTGAGAGGAGAGAGTCAAGCCAGAATTACCAGCATCCATTAACCCTGATAGAGGATGCAGGGTATCTCCAACAATGTGCTGAAATCCTGCCATCTTGTGGCCAACTGAGACATGACATCTATTCTAACATCTAAAACTCGAGGTGCAGAGCAGCAAGTGGCCATACGTTGCCTTTACAATCTTCTTCATCACAGGGCAGGGTAAACTGGTCTGTTTCCTTCCAGCTTTATCCTTTGATGCTCAGGAAAAAAAAATAAAACTTACTCTTTCCAAAAATATGTTTGTTCCATGGAGGGTTAGATCCTCAATCCATGTACCCAAATGAATTTTGCTGCCAGAAGAGATAATGTGGTTCCTCTGAATCTCAGAAGACAAAAGCAGGCAGTCACTATCTCACATGTGTTTTCCTTCACTTTTTCTTCCTGCATCTGGTCGTGCTTTTAGTTGAACATATTTCCAAACACCACAAATATTAGGCAGGATCCTAACAAATCTTTAGCTGACCTGAAGGTAAACAAAAAATTAAGTGATGAGATGGTGAGCTGTGGAAGATCCAGACGGAACGACATTCCTGGATCTCATCAGATGGGAGAGCCAGGCTTAGTGGAAATATTCCAGCTGCCTTAATCTCCTTGTTTGTTCTGGCTCGGCCCCCAAACAGGAGGAAATTGTCCCTGAAAGCCACTAGCATGCACAGGCCTTGGAAATGAAGAAAGTTTAGAGGCACCTGCTGACATGATGTCCTTGCCAGCAGGCAGAGTGAAAGCTGTGGGTCTGGCGTACATTTATCATAACTTAATTAGATATCTCAGTCACCTACACTGATACCTTAGAAATTAGGTGATTATTACTTTTTTAATATTACAATGGAATGGAAACGAGTTATTTATCCTGCTAATTTTTCAGACAACCCAAAACCTGGTCAGAGGAATCAAAGTCTTTCCAGGTGTTTCAGATCATTTAAGTAGCAGTTATTCATGTGTCATTTCCGTGCTCATAAAATCAAACTCTTAAATGCAGTTGTAGAGATTGTGAACTGTACTGGGGGAAATTGTTGTCTTTTTCTTCCATAATTTACAGCAGTAATAACATTCAGAGGTAAGGCAAAATCAGAATGCCAGTGAAAAGTATTTTTGGATACAGGATCATTTTTCTTGGTAAGAAGTCTAATTGCTGGAACTGGATGTACTTTATAATAATGACTCAGTCTTGTGAATCATAATTCTGGGAACACCTGAGTTGATGCAGAACTTTCAAGAAAGAACATGTTTATAGGATTAGAAAGAGTATACCCGCAAAACTTGGATTGCGAGTAACTTGCTCTGTGAGTGTTCCGCAAGACAGAGCAAACATTTCTAATAAATGTTAACTTGATAAGTGAGCGATGTCTTGCGATATGAGTACCACGTGGTACCGAGCGTCCCATGATCACCCCTGAGTCACCGGCTCTTGAAATTTGCCTTGATATGTGAGTGCTTTGGATCACAGGCTTGCTTCCGAAACGAATTTTGCTCGCAAACCAAGATTTTAGTCTACTTTGTCGGAGGTCCTGGGGCCCCTGTGTCAAGAGGACTGGTATGTTTTTATAGATTCTGGGCCCCATGTGCCAGCCCTATGGGACCAGACCTTGGGAATGTGGCCCCGGACTCTGCATTTTTAAGTCAGGTCGGGTAAATCTTTGGCTCACCAATATTTGCAAACCCATGCTCTAGAACAGTAGATCTTAGCTTTCTAGAGATTTTGTAAAATATACATATAGATGCGTTTAAAATGATGCCTGGTTCTACCCGTTTAGATTCTGAATTAATTGGCCTAGAGGATGGCATAGCTACACAAACTTTTAAAAGTTCCCCAATGATTGTAACATGCAACCAAGAGAGACAACCCATATTCCAAACCAAAGATCGGCCATTTTCGGCCCGATGCTGAATAGTTTGGGCTTGGCAGGCCACGAGGTCTCTGCTGCCACCACCTGACTCTGCCGCAGCAGCTTGAAAGGAGCCACAGATCACGTGTAAACACATGGGTGTGGACTGTGTTCCAGGAAAACATTATTCACAATAACAGGTGGTGGGCTGGATGGGGCCTGCAGGCTGGAGTTTGCTGACCACTGGTCCCACTTAAAGCAGATGCTTAAGACCCATCTTGGGCCTATTGAATCGGACGCTGCATTTTCTCATCTGTACGCACTTTGAAGTTTGGGAACACCATTTTAGAAAACGGCACGGTATGATGAGAATGTAGTAACTATTTGTCAGACTCAAGACCACACTCACGGCAGATATTCTAATAGGTCATAGACCTCTTCAGCAACGTCCACAAATGGCTTCAGAATCATTCGTAACACAACATTCCAGGCAGCATCACTTATCAGCTATGTAACATGGGACATAGCAGATAGCTTTGCCGTTTCTCCATCTGTTAAATGAGAAAGCCTAGAAGATTTCTAAGCTCCCCCCCACCACTATTATAATATTCTATAATTCTGACTAAACATGGCATAAATAATTGATAAAAATAAGCAAAAAAAACATACACGAGCTGAAGTAGAGACGAGGAAACATTATTTACTTCAGAAACTGAGGAAAATATTCTTGTGCCTAATTACCAGAGGAAATTAGAATATTTGGAAAAGAAGGTGAAATATAACGCTGATCTCCTAGAAAATATCACTTAACTGTCAGGAAGGAAATAAAAGAAGACTTTGGAGTCATTTTTTTAAATATCAAAAAAGAGCTGTTCCAAAGGATCAAAGAGAAAAGGGAAATGTATCTCCAGGTGAAGGGACACATTCCCCAGAAAAGAGGATGGAATTTGAATGCATTAATTTAACTTAAAAAGGGTTTTTTTTCCTCCTCAGATATGAAAGACATTCACTGCTTCCACATTAAAGGGTAACAGTTGTGAAGTCCATTGATTTATGGCTCGGTGAGGAAGCACATTCCCTGCTCTTCAGCTGTTTGGATTAGAAACCAGACTACACAACGCGCCTTTCAGTGTTAGTTTACTTTGACCTAGGTCAAGGCTGGGTGGTGATTCCAGGCAGACTAGGATTTGAAGAACCAACATGTGTGCTCCGACCTGAGGGCTAAATGTTCAGATTTAGGTGGGGCCCGTCTTACAACTGCTATTACTCAGACAGGATGGAGTATAGAAATTAAAGGACCTTTTAGTCAAGATAGGATTAAATTTGAATCTTCCCTCTGCCATTTACTATTGCTTTGACTTGGGCCACGTGGCTCACCATCTTGGACCTTCTTCTTCCTTGACCGTAAAACAATGAAATGCCTTAGAATTACAGTGAGCATTAAGAAGACTGCAGAAGAGGGACACCTGGGTGGCTCAGTCGTTGAGTGTCCGACTCTTTTTTTTCATATTTTATTCATTTTTTGAGAGAGAGTGGAGAAGGGAAAGAGAGAGAAGAGGACAGAGGATCCAAAGCAGGCCCGATGCTGACAGGCTGACAGCAGTGAACCTGATGCAGGACTCACAAGCCATAAGATCACGACCTGAGCCAAAGTCCAACCTCCTCCCACTGAGCCCCCCAGGCGCCCCCAAGTGTCTGACTCTTGATTTCGACTCAGGTCATGATCCCAGGGTAGTGGGTTCGAGCCCTGGGTTAGGCTCTGTGCTGAGCATGGAGTCTTCTTAAGATTCCCTCTCTTCCTTTGCCCTTCTCCCTTGCTCTCTCCCTCTCAAAAACAAAACAACACAAAACAAAACAAAATAAAATACACATGGAAGATATTTGTCTCATCTACAGTATGCAGCAATCATTATTAGCTTTCTTCCTGGGTCTCTTTTTTTCATTTTGCAGAGAAATGACCCCCCCCCCCCCCCNCATATTATTTGTACAAATTTGTAAATCCAGCAATCGTGTAGAGAGACGATAATGCCTACAAGTAACCCCTTTAGTGAATGGGCTGAACTTTAAAGACACACCTTCAACATAGCTTTATATTTTATTCCAAATCCTGCTTTCAGTTTGCCCTGGCCCTATCCCTTAATACTATCTTGGGTGATTCCACAGTTTTCCAATCACATTTAGGTATTATAAAAATATTATTTTCAGGTATGGAATGCTGAGTGAAGTCTAAATCAAAACGTTCATTTCACCTTCAGTTCAAAACTAGTCTCCTTCTCCCAACTGAGCCCTGACTCGTGGGGTGGGGACCTGCGGTGCAGGCAGGGGGGGGGGGGGGGGGGCATAGGAGACTGAGACCACACCTGGCTCAAAAGGCATCTTAGGATGAATTTTAAAATGAAGGCAGCTCCCAGTCAAGGTCATTTAAGAGGAGAGTTGCCTGGATTGCAGCCGCCTATTGGGTCTCCAGACCAAATACCTGCGTGGACAATCTATCCAGCTGAATAGAGTGGTGTCGAGTGCTTTTTTCTTTCTTTTCTTTTATTACTTTCCCCATTATTTGTCCTGGCTCTCTCATTCCTCTTTCATTTTCTCTTTTGCTTCTGGCTTCTCTGAACAGAAGGGAAAGTGGATGTTTCCAGGAAAAGGCAACTAGTGTAATTCAGCTGATGATGCCCTCTGTATCTCAAACATCTAACTCCTGCCTTTTGATGTGGTGCTTTGATGAGTTTTTTGAAGACTCTGTGCCCCTCATGCACAATTCAAGTGCACTAGTCTTCGCGGATTCTGATTGAGGCGATGCACTCTCTGTAGGTCCCTAGCTTGCGGCGTGACACCCTTGGGTTCTCTGTACCATCATCTCATTCAAGCAGGATGTCCTTTTGAGTGGGTCCTCTGTCTCCTGCAAGACATCTCATTGGTCCATGGGAAAATATGACCTCCTTGCCTTGACAAGTGGTTGAAATGCTGTCTGACCATCTGCTGTCCCTTTTCACCTCTCCCTGACATCACAGAGGGTCAATCAGCCTCCTGACTTTGGACTTCTCTAGGCAGGATGCAGGCATCACTCTTTGTAATCCAAGGGATAGAGGTCAATTTATCCCAAGAGCTCTCTCACCCAGGTCCACTCAGGTGTCAGGAAGAAACAAGCTTGGCAGCGCCTGAGTGGCCCAGTCGACTAAGTGCCTGACTCTTGGTTTCGGCTCAGGCCATGATCTCACGGTCCCTAGGATCGAGCTCTGCATTGGGCTGTGTGCTGACAGCACGGAGCTTGGAGCTTGCTTGGGATTCTCTCTCTCCCTCTCTCTGCTCCTCCCCCCTGTTCATGTTCGCAGGCTCGCATGCACACGTGCTCTCTCTCAAAATAGATAAATAATAGGTAATCTTCCTAATTTGAGGTCAGTTGATAAGCCACCTTAATGCCCCTTTGCCACATAATACAGCACATTCACAGATTTCAGGCGTTAGGATGCAGACATTTTGGGAACTCAACTCCATAATGTGTTTTTACATTTTATATTTGCATGAGCAAATATGTGAAAATTATGCAGACCAGCTTCTTCATTGTGAATCTAGTTGAGAATGCTTTTTTTAAATATATATATTTTTAAGATTAGTAAGTGAGATTCCTTAAAATGGCAGATATGATATCAGGACTCTAGGAATCAAGTAAAAGATTCTACTACCTTAGGGCACTCAGGTGGCTCAATCGGTTAAGTGTCAACTCTCAGTTTTGGCTCAGGTCATGATCCCAGGGTCATGGGATCTAGCCCCGCTTTGGGCTCCATGCTGACAGCACAGAGCCTGCTTGGGATTCTCTCTTCCTCTCTCTGCCCTTTTCCTGTGCTCTCTCTCTCTCTCTCAAGCACTCTCTCTCTCAAATAAATAAATAAAACTTAAAATTCTTACTGTCTTTTTATTTGTTCCCCAGTTCATCCAATGTTAATTACCCTTTAAAAAATACAATTTATTTTAGTTAGTTTTACACAAGATCAAGATTCTTAAATGACATTTATAAAAAACACGACATCGGGGCGCCTGGGTGGCTCAGGCAGTTAAGCATCCAACTCTTGATTTCAGCTCAGGTCAGGATCTCACGGTTTCTGAGTTCAAGCCCTATGTCCACCTCTGTGCTGACAGTGTTGAGCCTGCTTAGATTCTCTCTCTCTCTCTTTCTCTCTCTCTCTCTGCTCTTCCCCGACTTGCTCTCTATCTCTCTCTCAAAATAAAAAGGTAAAAACTTTTTAAAAATTTTTTTAAATAAAAGATACGACATAACGTTCCTGGATGATGATGTTTGTAAAACATTACTTTTCTCATCTGACACATAACATTTGATAAGTTAAGGAATAGGATACAATAGAAAAGCTGACTTAAACAAATTACATTTTAAAGAAATCATAGACCTCAAAAATTCTCTTTTATAAGTATGTAATCATTCTCATGCAAAGGAAGAGAAATTCTGTGATCTTGCCTTTTATTCTAGTCAGAAAGTATACGGCAGGGGACTTCCAGCATGGTCTACACAAACAGAATAATTGTTCATCAGAGATCCAAAGGGAAAAGCCTCTCATTAAAACTATAAAATTAGTTGGTTTATAAATTATGCTCAGCGTTCTTTTTTGCACATTGATTTAATTCTACATGCATTTTGAACACTGACTCTACGTACAAAGTCTTTCAGCAATGAAACACTTTGGAAGAAACGAGATTCATAGGTAGTGGGTGAGGTGGGCACGCACAAATGATTTTGATATGAATCACTTGTCATGGGGGGGTCCCAGGGGGGCTCAGTTGGTTAACAGCAGACTCTTGATTTTGGCTTGGGTCATGATCTCATGGGTTTCGTGGGTGGGGGCTGTGCATCTGTCTCTGAGCATGAATCTCTGGGAGCCTGCTTGGGATTCTCCCTCTCTCTCTCTCTCTCTCTCTCTGTCTCNTAAAAAAAAAAACAGTAATACTATGAAAGAAATAAAAACGCCACTCGAACACAAGATTTATGAAGGTCAAAATTTTTCTTTTCTTTTCTTTTTCTTTTTTAAAAATTTAATGTTTATTTGTTTTTGAGAGAGAGAAAGAGAGCACAAGCAGGGGGAGAGGCAGAGAGAGAGGGCGACACAGAATTTGAAACTGACTCCGGGCTCTGAGCTGTCAGCACGGAGCCCGACGGAGCTCGAACCCACAAACTGAGAGATCATGACCTGAACCAAGTTGGATGTTTAACCAACTGAGCCACCCCGGAGCCCCAAAGAGAGAAATTTTTCTAACTCCTAAGCCGAAAAATACCCTCAGTAATATGAACATAATGTACTATGGGAATATTTAAAGAGATGAGACAAGACTTCATAAAACATACAGGTAAAAAAGAGGAGGATTTTAGACACCACGATTTCCATAAGTTACACGCCTTAACCCTTAAGACTGGTAATAGGGTCATTAAATGGATCCCAATGCCTCCGCTCTTGCGTACTTCTCAAAATGTTGTTACCCGTCTTTAACACTAGGTGACACCACAAACGCAGGCATTGGCATAAAACATTTATGGGATTTGTGCCTACCCGCTTCGAATGGGGTTAATTTCTCTCCTCTCGGGGACTTCCTCCCAATTAGCCTGAGCTAGAGGAGGAAGGAAAATACTGATGGAAGTAACACAGGTGAGGCTCTGTGCAAGACAAGAAATTCTAACATTTAGGTTTTATTCAATATCTCTTTACTTAAAGTTACCATTTGAAGATTAAATTTTCTCAAGACTTTTAAGCTTGTCTTATAGATTTAGTTTATTTTTCACATAGAGTGAAATTATACTTTTCAAGTATAATTTAAACTGTTCTAGGTTCTTTGCTTTCCCAAATACATTTTTGGACTTGCTTGGTTTGGATTTTAATTGCACAGAATTCATTTAACAATCTGAGGAGAATGAGTATTTTCACAGTATGGAGTCCTTGGATCCTAGAGCACTATATATCTCTCCATGTATGGAGATCATTAAATTCTCTTATCTACATTGTGTAATTTTCAGCAAACAAATCACACTTAAGTATGAGCCACCAAGTTACAGTGTGACCTGAACTGCCCCTCACGAACTGAGTATTATTTGACCCACCAAGTCATAAAGTTGGGGTGCTGAGTTAAGCTCCATCCTCAAATGGAAGTGGTAAATGTGTGATTGAGCAGGCTCTAAAGGTTCAAGGAAGTCAAATGTAGAAGTGGCTCAAATGCCCGTGGCCGCTACTGCCACACTCTTCTCTCTCTCTCTGCCTGTGCCTGTGGCTCCGTAGGGTGTTCCGTACCACCATCTGATGGAGGGAGAGACGACTTCAGTCTGGCTTACAGATGGCCCTGCATGACGTCGCAGCCCTGAAATTCCTTTCTAGGACACCCCTAAAATACAACAGTGAAGACAATCTTCTCAGTGGACAGACTTTGAGGCAGAGCACCTGTTTGTTTACTTTGCTTGGAAGGAAAAAATGGCCAGATATGCAGTTATATACTAATTCATGAGTTGTGGCTGGATGGTCAGGGACTTGGAAGGAACACGATTGGAAAATTGGTAACAAAGAAATTTGAGGAGGTATGTGGATAGACCTTTCTGAATGGGCAAAAAAAGTGAAGGTATTTGTGTCCCATGTGAATGTTCACCAAAAGGTGACCTCAGCAGAGGAGGATGTTCGTAATCAAGGGGGCAGAATGGCCTATTTTGTGAATACCTGTCAGCCTCTTTCCCCAACGTCCCTCTCATCATCCCGCGGGTTTGAACGAAGTGGCTGTGGTGACAGGGATAGAGGCTATGCGTGGGCTCAGCGGCGTGGACTTCCACTCCCCAAGCCTCCCTGGCTACAGTTACCACCTAGTGCCCTATCTGCCAACAGCGGAGGCCAATACAATTGCTAATATGACACAACTCTTCAGGGTGACCAGCCAGCTACCAGAGGCAGGTTAATTACATTAGCCTGCTTCCGTCACGGAAAGGGCAACATTTTGTTCTCACTGGAATAGACATTTGCTCAAGATATGGATTTTCCTTCCCTGCATGGGATGCTTCTGTCAAAACTACCACTTGTGGACTTAGAGAATGCCTTATCTGCTCTCATAGTATTCCACACAGCACTACTTCTGATTAAGTAACCCACTTCACAGGGAAAGAAGTGCTACACAGGGAAAGAAGGGCCCATGCCCATAGAATTCACTGCCTTACCATATTCCCTACCATCCTGAAGCAGCTGGCTTGATTGCACGTGGAATCATCTTTTGAAGACTCATTTATAGTGTCAGCTACGTGGCAATACCTCGTAGCACTGGGGTACAATCCTGCAGAAGGTCGTATGTGCTCTGAAATCAGCATTCCATAGACAGTACTGTTTCCCAGAGAGCCAGGATTCAGGGGTCCAGGAATCATGGAGTAGAAGTGGGGGTGGTACTACTCACTACTACCCCCTGGTGACGGTCTTGGGAAACCTAGCCACACTTCTAATTGTTTTTCTTCAAAGAACCAATTTTTAGTTCTATCATTTTTCTTTTTTAAAATTCCATTGAGTTCTGCTCTCATTTTTTTATTCCCTTCTGTCTTTTTGCTTGGGGTTTAATTTTCTCTTCTTGTTTCTTAAAAACTTGCACTGCTGTTTCAAAAACTTTCTTGCTTTCTAAAATAAACATTTAATGTTCTATAAATTTCCATGTAAGCACTGCTTTAGGAGGGTCTCAAATGTTGTGTTTTCATCTTCATTCATTGCTAAATACTTTTAAAATTCCACTGTTGCTTGCTTTTTAACCAATGGGTTGTTTAGAAGTATATTATTTAGTTTCAGATATTTGGGCATTTTCAGGTTTCTTTCAGTTATTGAAACTTCCCAACTTCAACACATATGGAGTATTAATGAGGTCAAGTTGTAGATGGTATTATTCTGGTTTTTGTGTCCTTACTGATTCATTGTCTACTTATTCTGTAAGTTACTAAAATAGGAGTGTGGAGATCTCCAAACGTAATTATGAATTTCTCGATTTCTCTTTGTCGTTCTACCTGTTTTTGTTTCATGCATTTGAAACTGTATGGCTTGGTACACATACACATAGAATTGTTAGGCCTAACTGATAAACTAACCCTTCCATCATTATATAATATCCTCTATTCTGTGCTTGTAAATATACTTTATCTGATATAAAATAGTGATTCCAGCTTTCTCTGATTAATACTTCCATACTATATCCTTTTCTATTCTTTAACTTCTAATCTCTCCATGACCTCATTAATAAGTTAAATTTCTTATAGATAGCCAGTACTTGGAATTTATTTAACCAGTCTGTCAATGATAGCCATTTGATCTGTGTTTTTTAAGACCACTTACATTTGATGTGCTTCTTAATAAAATTGTACTTATATTTATAATCTTACAGGTTATGTTTTATTTGAGCCATCTGTTCTTTTCCATTTTTCTTTCTTTTTTCTTTTTTGCATTGTTTTGGATTAACTGAATACTTTGTAAAGTGGTTTCATTTGATCTTCACTATTAGCTTATTAGTTATACACCTTTTTGAGTGTGTGTGCCTGCTCTATAGATTTAAAAAGATACCATTAACCTACTGTGATCTACCTTTAGATAATATTATACCATTTGATTTAAACTGTGTAAGAATCTTACAACAATATACTTCCAGTTTCTTCCTCTATTCTTTTCCTTTTAATTAAAAAAAGGTTTTTTTAAAGTTTATTTATTTATTTTGAAAGAGTGAGAGAAAGCAGGAGGGGCAGAGAGGGAGGGAGAGAGAGAATCCTAAGCAGGCTCTGCGCTGTCAGCACAGAGCTGACAAGGGGCTCAATCTCAGGAACCCTGAGATCATGACCTGAGCTGAAGCTGGATGCTTAACCAAATGAGCCATCCAGCCACCTCTATTCCTCTATGTTTTGTGCTATTGCTGTCTATCCAATTATATTGAACCAAATAATTGGATAATCAATGGAGTTTTATTTGCATTTTAAATCCCACAATATATTGTTGTTGTACATTCAATTATCTTTTAAAGTAATTGAAAATGAGATTAAAATATCTCTTTTAATGATCCTCATGCTTACTATTTCCTGCATTCTTAATTTCTTTGTGTAGATCCAAGTTTTGATCTGATCTCATACTCTTTATGCCTTGAAGATCTCCTACGGACATTTTTTGCGGGGGGGAACACACTATTCTTCTGACAATGAATTTTCTCAAATTTGATTTTCTAAGAACATGTTTATCTCATCCTTTGACATTTTATTTTATTTTATTTTAACTGGATACAGATTTCTGAGTTGACAATATTTCTAAGATGTCACTTCTTTTTGTTCTGACACATAGTATAATATGAATATAGTATAGAATACTATAGTTTTAATATTTATAAGATAGTTTCTTGTGAGAAACCTGCTATAGTTCTTATCTTTGTTCTTGTAATTAATTTATTTTTTTATTTCTAGGAGAGAGAGACAGCGTGAGCAGGGGAGGGTCAGAGAGAGAGGGAGTCACAGACTGAAATAGGCTCCAGGCTTTGAGCTGGCAGTCAGCACAGAGCCCGACGCGGGGCTCGAGCCCACGAACCGCGAGATCATGACCTAAGCGAAAGTCGGACGCTTACCCGACTAAGCCACCCAGGCGCCCCTGTTCTTGGAAGTAATTTTATCCCCCTTTGGCTTCCTTTAGAATTTTCTGTTTAATTTTGGTTTTCAGTAGGTTGACTATATATTTGCATCTAGTTTGTATCTATATGTGAGAGAGCTTTAAAATTTATTGTTATTGACATTTTCTGAGCTTCTTAAATCTGAACTTTGTTGTCTTTCACCATTTTTGGTATATTCTTAGCAATTATCTCCCCGCCTGTTTTTCTTCCCTGTTCTCTCTTCTCATTCTAGAACTTCAATTATATACATTAACTGTTTGAGGTTGTCTCACAGCTCTTACATGGTCGTTTCTATTGTTTTTTTCCCTTTCACTCTATTTTCTCTTTGTGTTTTAGTTTTAATCATTTTTATTGACCTCGCTTCATGTTCACTGATAATTTTTTCTGCTCTCTCAAGTCTATCGATGAGCTACACAAAAGGAATTCTTCACTTCTGACATGATTTTTTTAAAGTTTCTAGTGGTTCTATTTGACTCGTTATTAGAGCTTCATCTCCCTGCTCAATGTTTAGAAATCACCATCATAATGTCTGGAACCTATTACTGCAGTTGCTGAAATGTTGAACAAAATGGTCAGATATCTTGCGACTTTATAAGAAGTTTAAAAGCAAAATTTAAAAAAATCCTTGGATCTCCAAACAGCAAAGTAATTTTTATGAAAAGGAAATGAGCATAATTTCTAGAAACAGAGCTTTTGTCTTATTTAAAGGTAACAATTTTAAAGCAATTGCATAAGAATGCAAAGATCTCTTCCCCTGTCAGGGATAAAAGGGTTTTCTATCTGCCCCAGAGGCTTAGCTCCTTTGTTTCATAAGAAAGAAGATTCTAGGGATGTGGGTGATTTGTGCTTGATCCCAGAAGCAACCAATTATTTCCTGTGTGACTGCACCCTTAAGCAGGGGGACTTTCTTCAATTTCTTGTCTTCCTCCTAATTTTCACCAGGAGTACCTAGTAAGGGGCCATGGAAAAAAGCTATCAAATATGTATCCATTCCTCTTTTGTCTGCATCCTTGAGTTATTCCAAACTGATATGCTAGCAGAATTGAGTTTAATAAATAAATCTAAGCACCAATGATTAAAACCTACTTTCCAATTAATGTACAATCATCTGTCATATAAAAAGTCCTTCCTCCTCTCTTAAAATGTCTTTTTCCTAGAATAAGAAATTATTAGTGCTGATTTTATATACAGGTTCCATAATAACAATACTTACTTATATATTCAATATTCACTGAAAAATGCAATGAATTTTGTTGAAAATTCATTTAGAGGTTCTTTGTCTGCCTGTTGTGTCCCAGGCACTGTTTTTCATTGTTTGGGATACTATTTCCCAATATAGACATGACTTGCTTCTTCAGCTATTTCAAGTCCTTATTCAAATTTCACTTTCTCGGTGAGGCATTCCCTAACTCTTTGTAACTGCAAACTCCCCTAGCCGTATTCCCTCTTCCTCTTCCAGGTTTTAGTTTTAAATTATCACCGATCATTTAATATGTTGAGTGATTACTTCATTTTTTATTGCCTGTCTTTTATCTTTAGAATATTTGTTCCTTGTAGAAAGAGGTATGTTTTGGTATTGTTGGATTCCAGAGGTGGGGTGTGTGATGTGTGTAGAAATAGAGCTTGTGTGTGTGTGTGTGTGTGTGTGTGTGTGTGTGTGTCTGCATGTGTGAAAGATCCTGTAAGACCTGATCGTTCACAATAAGGATCTTGGATTTTAACCTTATAAAATGAGGAAAAAATCCTCATAAAGGATTTTGACAAAAGAGTGACATGATCTGAAATAAGTTTTAAGGGGATCAGTCTGACTGCTTTGTTGAGAATAAACTGCAGAGGGTCAGAGAAAATGCTTAGGAGGCTAGTGCAGTAATCTAGGGTGAGAGCCAGGGGTAGTTTATACCAGGGTGACGCTGACTGAAAGGGAAGCGATCAGTAAATAGATAGTAAAGGCAGCGCCAGCAGGATTTGCTATGAGGTATGGGACAAAGGAATGGGTGATGGGCCATAACTAAAAGAATTCAGGGCTAGAATTTTGTCTAATGCAAATAGAAAGATGGAGTTGTCGTTAACTAAGATAACAAAGATTGTGGGTGGGATCGATGTAGGGAAGAAGATGTGCAGTTAGGCCTTGAACGCATTTTTATTAAAAATTCAATGGAATACCCCAGTGGAGCTAGAGGTAGAATACAAAAGTCTAGACTTTGCGAGGGAGGTCGGGACAGCTGTGGGAATGATCCAAATAAAGATGACATTTTAACGTCATGACACATGAGAAGAGGACAGAGAAGAAGAAAAAAAAGCATCTAAAATCTTAAGCCTTTAGGTAGTCTAAGGATAAAGACCAGGAAGAACATCAGAGAAAATATGGCCAGTGACTGAGGAAGAAAAACAAAGCGTTTGTGTCCTGGAGACCAAATGAGGAGAGTGTTTCAAAGAAGACGGACCAATCTGGGAATTGTTTCAAATACCGTGGATAGCTTAAGTAAACTGAAGACAGAATTGACCATTGTTTTGATTTAGTAATGTGCAGATCTTTGGAGAGAGTTACTTCTCACTTCTTGTTTCTTTTCAAACTCTCCCTGAGACAGGGCAATGATTTTCCATTTTACAATTAGGAAGTTACAACTCAGAAAGATAAAGTATCTGGGATACTATGCTAGCAGGTGACAGAGCTGGGAACAGAACCTGGTCCCAACTTCTAGTTCAAACTTTTCTAGAACGCACAACGTGGATGCTATCCATGAGGAAAATAAATTCTGTCTGCTTAATGGTTCTGCTTGGGGCCATGCTCAGCTGATTCGTGGTGGCTCTGTCCATTCGCTGATGTTTCGCAGGTTGATGAAGTAATTTGTTTGCTTAGCTCCAGCAACCCTGTGGGTGTTCAATATGTGTTAATTGATTGATTGATTCTCAGAGGAAAGCTGTAAATCCCAGCACGTTTTCCTTATTGAAGAATATAATCACAATTCACGCATAATCACTATAATCACATATTTACTCCTCAAACTAAGATCCTTTTGATTTTCTCAGTGACAACTGGGGACCTCATTTCAGTTGATGCTTGTAATAGGGAATTATCTAAAGGGCCATTATTGTCATAATTAGCATATACATTTAATATAATGTTTACAGCAGCCAGAGGATATTATTCAAACACATAATATTCTTTCTTGCCTCTGTGCAATTTATTTTTATAGATAACTACTAGTTAAGTCCAAATTAATAGCCATCACATTTGGAAAGGATATTTTTTCCAGAGATATATGTAAACACGCATTTATATTCTTATGCTATAAACAAGGTAAATATGAGAGTTCTTTCAGACTACCAAGTGAAATTGCTGGCTAAATTTTTGTGTTGCTATACTCCAGCATGGACAGGAGAAGCAATACACTCCTGGAATGGAGAGGTCAGTAACACAGGAAAAAGTGCTTAAAAATCATAAATAGCAAATAGAATTATCCCCTAGTCAGACATACAAACATACACACACACTACACACAACACACACACACACACACACACACATGCTTATTAATTTATTTCACTAACGAATTAGAAAACATGTAGAGACCCTGTGGTGATCCTATAGGTTCACAGTTGCTGGGATGGGAGGAACTTGGACCTTACAATGGGGTACAGGTTTACCGTGTCCCTAGGAGAATCAAGGTAGCAAATATTTCAGATGGAACTGCACTACATGTCAGGCCCGAGAGCTCAAAGCAAAGAATTTTCCTCAGTTTCTAGTTAGGTGGACAGTGAGGAGCACAGGTTTTAGAATTCTGCAAACCCACAAGCTGGGGAACAATTCCTGACCGTGAGTGATGCTCAATGATACTTAAAGGAAAGATAGATATTTACTTGAAAGGATTCCCAATTTCCACATACAATCCGCGTGCACTGTGTTTGATGAGTATATAATCATATACTTACATAAGTCATATATGATTATGTATTTCTTTTTTTAATGTTTTTTTATTTATTTCTAGGAGAGAGAGAGAGAGGGACAGCATGAGCAGGGGAGGGTCAGAGAGAGAGGGAGTCACAGACTGAAACAGGCTCCAGGCTCCGAGCTGGCAGTCAGCACAGAGCCCGACGCGGGGCTCGAACCCACGAACCGCGAGATCATGACCTAAGCGAAAGTCGGACGCTTAACTGACTGAGCCACCCAGGCGCCCCATGATTGTGTATTTCTTATATTATGTGTATTTCTTTATATTTACAATGCTTGCAGAGTGGGCATGAGTTTCATGTGCAAGAAATGTCACATTTCTTTTCCCGAAGCTAATTTAAATCCAGCTCTAAACTCCTATGCCACCAATCTCTCTCGCTAAACCCTGAACAGTCCTCCAAGACTTTGCAAAGGTCCTAAGGTTTAATGCAAAGCAAATATTTGAGAAAACGCATCCAGTATGAATTCACATGGGATGTTTGGTTGTCTTCTTTACTTTTCCTTTGGGGATATGGGGCATGCAGAGAAGAAAGAAAGGAAGGGTTCCAAGGAGATAGAAAATGGGTGTAGTAGAAGGAGTGGAAAGGTTCAGAGAGTTTATGTATCCAGTTATTTATTACTGAAATCTAGAATGCCGCTGTTACAATAATTCTTCCCTTAGCACTAGCCTTTCTTCCTTCAGCAATGCCTTTTTAGGTGATAAATGTTAAGGAGCAAGGGGCAGTGGAGAAAATTTACAATGTTACAAAACTAGAGGATGAAGAGATGATGGATGTCTTAATCTCTTTAAATCTTTTAAAGAAAATTGCTGTGAGCTGTCTCTCTGTAGCCTTCCTCTTCCTCCTTCTGAATCTAGATTTCTTCCTTCTCCTCCTGCCTACGCTCACCTACACACACATGCACACTCACACGCATGCGCGCATGTGCACATGCACACACATGCACACAATCTCTCTTCGCTCTTATTTTCCCTCTTGTATTGCTTTATCTTCCCTGATTTCTAGACTATTTCATCTGTATTAAGTATTCATAATTTTACAGTATATATTTCTGAACATGAAAGTATTAATTTAAAAAAAAATTTAACTTAAAGAATCCCACATTTTCCATTATGTATGCTTTTGTTGTAACCAAATCTTGATCCAAGTGGATGAGAAACCCACATATAAGGACCCAATTATTTCTAGATTTCATTTTATTGTCTTGGAAGCAGATAAACTGGCATATTTTCTCCACATGAAAGAGAAAACTGGCCCCAAACTAACATTGATGAAAAGCCAAATGTGTTGATCCATAACAAAGCATTTTCTTGTTGGGATGTACTGAGCCATTAAAAGCAAACTTAGATAAACCTGGAAAAATTTAATATGCTTATCTTTATTTTTTGATTGGGAGGTGTTTCTAACAGATTGCACTCAGAAAAATGTGTAACAACGCCATTATATAAACATCTTATTCCGTGTATCTTTCAGTACTTGTGTTTTGAATGCAAACTGATTCACTGATATTCCTGAATAATTTATTTTAAAGATTTATATAAATGTTCAACTGATTCACTGATATTCCTGAATAATTTATTTTAAAGATTTATATAAATGTTCAACAGGGAAAGGTAGGAATGCCATTTCGTAGACTAGGAAAGAAATTCAGGCACATGTCAGTAAGACATAAAAAACTGATTGAGGATCAAGATCGATTTTAGACATAAGAGCATTTTTATTTAAGAAACATAATATATATTCATTGTAGTTTAAATAGCATTTCAAGAAAAACAATTGAAGAAAGTTGTGGCGGTTGGCAGTATGGTGATGAAGAAATTGGCCAGGTAGGTGGGAAAAGAGTAGTTGCATAGAGTTGGATAAGGTCGGAAAGAAAACGCCAGTGGCAGAGAGGGTGAGTTATCAGCTAAGAGAATCAAAGTTGTGAAGATAAGTAGTTATGTATGTATTTATTTTATTCTTTACCACTTTACATAAGGAGCTTCAGGCTGTTTGCAGAGAATATATAATATACATTGGGGCATTAATCTTTTTAAGTTTATGTATCTATTTTGAGAAAGAGCAAGAGCGAGTGGGAGAGGATCAGAGAGAGGAGGAGGAGAGAGAAAAAAATTCCAAGCCGACTCTGAGCTGTCAGCTGTCACCGCAGAGCCCAGNTCCGACACTTAATCTACTGAGCCACCCAGGCGCCCCAGGGGGAAGTAATTTTTAAACTATTTGTGGTAAAAGAGCCAGCTTTCTTTTTCTTTCTTCCTTCTTCCCTCCCTCCCTCGTCTTTCCTCCCCTCCTTCCTTGCTTGCTTGTTTTCTTTTCTTTCCGTTCCACTCACCACAAGACGGTTACTTGTGAAAGCATGTAAGAATCAATCATTATGAAAGTGAAATATAAAGAAAGCACCCAGATGGACTTCTTCCTTTCTCAGCAAGGACAGTTTCNTTTATTTTATTCTTTACCACTTTACATAAGGAGCTTCAGGCTGTTTGCAGAGAATATATAATATACATTGGGGCATTAATTTCCTGAGCACACGCCTGGAAGTCACACGGCTCTCAATTCTCAATGCTTACTCTCAACATCTGTGCATATTCGGTCATGGACATGTTTTCAGCACCACTGTGGTATCCTAGTATAAATGACAACAAAACAAAACAAAGCAAGTAAACAATAACCCCCAACAGCCGGAAAGCCACGTTAGAAGACATACTAGGAAGCCACATATTAGAACACCCGCCGAACATGCTCTAGCACTTAGTCCTCTGCTTCGTTTGCATTGATATAAATCCCTGTGCTCTGAGCAGTCTTCACTATTTTTTTTGTTTTGATTTGCACGTGATAGAAATGAAACTAAACTGGCTTCAGTTGGAAATGCATGAGTTTGCATAAACGAATTCAGGAAGGACAGAGTTAGTACTGATTTCAGAGACTCTTGGAACCTGGCAACGTGGTTATTCCCCAGCCTCCGTTTTCTTCCCCTCAGCCTTCCTAATCAAGGTTCCCAGTTTCTGAGATGTAAGGAACGTAGACCCCACAGCCCCCTATGGACATGCCAGAGAGATTGGAGAAAGAATGGAGTTGTAGACTTGTCAGGGGTTTTCTGTGGAACAAGAAGTACGTGTGCCATAAAAATTACCACGTGGGGCTCCTGTGGCCAGGGCGACAGCCAGAGGACGTAGCGGAGTGTTCCAGGGAATGGCCACTGTCCAGGGGAGTGCCACCACCTGTCAGCTGCAGCCCACGGACAGTGAGCTAGAACAGTGGCTATTAGGCGAACAACAAGATGGCTGTGGCCTTGCAAAAGGAGTCACAAAGGAGAGCGCCTGCTACCCTAGTTGCGTCTCCTTACCCCTGATCCAGAGACGTAAAGAATCGAGAAAAGCAGAGTCCCTCTGCTCGGAGCGACCGAACTGCAAGGGGAGTGCAGAGCTGCCAGGGCGGGGAGAACAGCCAAATTGGGTACAGGGTTAATATGTTCACATCAACAGGTCTGCGTTTTAGACACTGAATGAGAACCAACTGACCACAAGTGAGTGGAAACCGGGAATCGGGGTGAGACATTGCCCAGGATGATGCCACCGAGAGGGAACCCGTAGTTCAGCAAGTGTCAGAAAAAGAAGGGCCTGTTTCACGTTGATACCATCGGAGTTGAGACTCCTTAATAAAATGGCTGCATATATAACCCCTGTGGCTGTTATGTTGAAAGGATGAGAAGAGACAGCCATAGGTACGGGGGGGCCAGGTAGAGGACGGTCTTGTGTGGTCTAGTGGAGGATGGCTATGCAAGGACAAGTGTCATAACAATAGTTATGGATCGAT
The DNA here is from genome assembly GCF_008692635.1 of Crocuta crocuta. Lineage (NCBI taxonomy): Eukaryota > Metazoa > Chordata > Mammalia > Carnivora > Hyaenidae > Crocuta > Crocuta crocuta. The sequence continues at coordinate 2,852,487 of NW_027528869.1, forward strand.
GAGGAGGGATCTGTTATGCATTTGCCGATAGGATCAGTGCTTGTTGACATGTAGATGACCTGGCGGAAGGAGAGAAGGATCTCTCCTTTCCTGGCTTGCACAAGTAGCTGGGTGAGAAAGCCTTGTAAGGGGATGGAAAAGGCTAGAAGAAGAATCAGATCAGCTTAAGAGGAAGGGGCTTCAATGAAATTGGAGACCTGCTAAGTTACAGATGGCCACAAAGCATCTAAATGCAGATGTCAAGTGCTCAGCCAGGTATTTAATTCGAGAGCTCAGAGGCTTTCCCCACTGGATGTAACATAAAACCGCAACCATTATTTGAAAGACTCTGTACCCAGTAAGTTGAAAGTAGAAAGTAGCCTTGTTTACTTTCCCTCAGCTGCCTTTTTAACCCCTTTCTGGTGACTTATTCTTTCTCTCCCTTTGAGGAAATCTCATGGGTTTTGTTTTTTTCATATCAGTATCAGGAAACATGAACATCTAGTATAATTTCCAAACTGTTAAAGTTCCAGATACTTATCCAATGTAAAAAATCTCCTCTGTCCCCGAATGGTCCTGTATTTGCACATTCAGCCCCACAGTGGGGTGAGCCCTCAACTCTTTCAGTGGATTCCGAATGTTCTAGCTCTGACCAGGACCTTGGAGATGGGAGACAGTAACGGCCATGATTACAATGTGGCGTCAGTGCCCTCTAGCCGACAGTGACAGTGAAGAGCCGGCATACTCCCTGCAGAGGTCGGGCCACCCTGGCAGGAAGTCTTCCTGAGAAGGACCTGTTTCAGGACAAATCCACATTTGACGCCTGGAAAACATCCATCTTTACCCTGAGTTTGTGAACCTGCAACTCAGCCTACCTTCTTTGCTCTGTCTTTCGAGCTCAGGCTCTGTCCTTTGAGTGAGTCTGATACTAGTCCTTGTGTATTGTAAAATTTTTTTGCTAAGCTCTAAATGGTTCTCACAGATCCTGACTCATGTGATTTAAGAGAGGAATGGAAGAAGGTGACCCAAAAGGTACAAACTTCTAGTTGTAAGATAAATAGTTATCGGGGATATAATATACCACATGGTGACTGTAGTTAATGCTGCTGTATGGTATATTTGAAAGTTGTTGAGAGAGTAGATCCTACGAGTTCTCATTACCAAAAAAACTTTCTTTTCTTTTCTTTTCTTTTTTTTATTTTCTTCTCTTTTCTTTTCTCTTCTTTCTTTCTTTCTTTCTTTCTCTTTTCCTTCCTTCTTTCCTTTCCTCCCTCTTTCTTTCCCTATTTTCCTTCATCCCTTCTTCCCCTCCTCTTTCTCTTTTTCTCTCTCTATTTCTCCTTTTCTTTCTTTTTTTCTCTCTTTTCTTTCTTTCTTTCTTTCTTTCTCTTTTTTTCTTCCTTCTTTCCTTTCCTGCCTCTTTCTTTCCCTATTTTCCTTCATCCCTTCTTCCCCTCCTCTTCCTTTTTCTCTCTTTATTTCTCCTTTCCTTTCTTTCTCTCTTTCTTTTCTTTCTTTTTTTCTCTCTTTTCTTTCTTTCTTTCTTTCTTTCTTTCTTTCTTTCTTTCTTTCTTTCTTTCTTTCTTTCTTTCTTTCTTTCTTTCTTTCTATATGAGATGATGGATGCTAACTAAACTTTAAACTTACTGGAGAACAAAGATGAGGTGGTGTCTCCTCCTTCCCAGCTGGGCGGAGCACCTAAGGGGCACGCGCAGCACCCTGACAACTTCCTCTAAGGAAACCCATGCTATTGGCAGCTGCAACCTCCCGGTGGATCTGCTGCATTTCTTTTAGATTCTGAAGGCAGGTGAAGGTCTAATGCTGGTTGTGCTGGTTTCCTACTCCCTCAGTATGACACCCCCGCCTCCCTTCATGCCGTCAGCCTCTTCTCTAGGGTGTGGAGGTCCTTGAGTAGTACTGTGCTGCTCTCACCTTTGGGCCACCACCCCAGAGGAGAGAAACTTTATAATTATTACAGTGTTATGTGAATGTAGGCATCATTTACATGGAGATAGTGTTTAAATTAAAAGACTGCCTGAGAAAATTTAGGAAGAGGGAGAGAGAGACAGAGAGAGAGAGAAAAGAAAAAGGGGAGCACATAACAGCTTCATGAAGCTCTAATATCCAGTGGTAAGATAAAGAGGGAACTTGCAAAAGAGTTCAAGAAGGGATAAAGACAGAGATGAGGGGGGAAATAGATGGTGGTATATGATGGCATTTTGAAGAGTAAAAGGCAAAGTGTTACCACATGGGTCCTTCTCTACCAGCGATGAAATTTGCTTTGGCTGTTGTTCCTTGACAGACATAAATCCATTAGCTAATGCTGGGATGTACTGTAATTTATAATAAGATTAAAAGCATTGGTGAACCAAAATATCATGAAATGACCTTTTAAATAGAAGTAAATTGCTTTCAGCTTGTTTGATCAGTAACAAAGTCTAATAAATGGAAAGCACCAGGGAGCACATTTCAGTTTTAAAGTTTTGTGGGGCAAGGAAGAGAATGCCGATAAAAAGGCCAAAAATGAAAACAAAAACAAAAAACCAATTAACCAACCAACCAGAAAACTTAGGAAAGCAGCATGTATTCCTTTTCATTCTCATATCTAAATGCTAGAACATAATTGCTGGCGCCTTCATTTGGTCTAAAAAGGTGACATTTGAGCTGAGATATCCATTTTTAGACTAAAGAAGAATAAACACACTGTAAGCTGACTTTTTTTTTTACTGTCCACATACATTTAAAATCAATAATCTTAGAAATGTTTGTCTATCACGAGTGAATATATAAACACATTAAAGAATGTATGTAGTATGTACCATGCTCCAACCAACATGAAAAAGTTGAGAAGGTCTGGAAAGTCCAATGAATATGTTCTCCATTTGCATTCATTCCAAGCAAAGGCATCATGTTCTCCCTGAAAAATGTGGTATCACTTATACTAATACAGCCTATGCTCTAAAAAGTTTTCAAATACAATTTTTTGACTTTGTAGTTTAAATTATTTGAACTTCTAGCAGAGACAACATTTGTTTATATTCTTAAAGGGAGACTTAACTGTCAGGGTTAAGAATTAATGTCCACATTTGCTTAACTGCTTTCTCTCCCTGAAAGAAAGAAAGAAAGAAAGAAAGAAAGAAAGAAAGAAAGAAGGAAGGAAAAGAAAAGAGACTCAAAAGTAAGACAGAAGTATTGAAACAGTATTTTTAAAAACTGGTTATTTATTTTTGAGAGAGAGAGGGATGGGGGAAAGGTCAGAGAGAGCAAGAAGGAGAGAATCTCAAGCAGTCTCTGCTCTGTCAGCAGAAAGCCTGACACGGGTTCAAACTCACGACTGAGGAGATCATGACCCAAGCTGAAATCAAGAGTCAGACTCTTAACTGACTGAGCCACCCAGGTGCCCCTGAACAGTATTTTATATATTACCAGAACAACAATGGTTGTCTGTAAAGCCATCTTGAACTGATACATAATTTTTAGCATTTTCTAAACGTTAGTGAGCAACTTTAAACATTGGAATCTAGAAATTTCAACTAATTCATCAAACTTGTTTTGTGAGCAGTGGTAATTAGACCTTCCAAGTAGGAAATAGGCTTTCTGGCACAAAGATGTGCTTTCTTGATCATATAAAGCAGTAATCATTGCCATTCAAGGCTATTTTTAAGTTGTTTACACCTGCTTTAATGTTTGTGAAAATCAGTTCTGGTCACAGCAGAGCTTGGCCTAACTAGGTAGCTGGCATAAAAATTACTAATAATTTGTTCCAATAAATATGAATTAGAAAAAAGTAATTCTTCTTTTCTTTAAAATCCTTCATTGTAGACATTCACATCTGAAATTTCATTACCCTTTGTTCTCAGCTCACTCATTTACCAACCATACGTCTTGGCTGACTTCCGCAGATTTCCTCCATGCGTGCTGCACCGGGACCAGTCATCCAGAAAGGCCGGCTAGACTTTCAGGCTCGGGAGAGTAGGTCCAGGCACAAGTGGTAAATCTGATGGTGCTTAGTCAACCTGGATGTCTCAATTTCCAGGAAATGGGGAAGCAGAACCACACCAAAGAGTAGTTTATTGGCAATGGGACCAGGGGCAATGTCCCCTAAGGTTGCCAGGAGTCACTACAGTTTCAAGTCAAAAGGAGTCAGGAACGATAGACTTGCAGGCTACTGATGGTTGCCAAGAGTGTGGGCTGAAGGTCAGCATGAAGGACTTTCCCCCAATCTGGCAAAAGAACAGCAATTCCCAAAAGGTTACGTTATCTCCTGATATTTTTGTGGTTTTACTTAAATTTAGATTTTTTTATAGGAATTACTTGAGCATAGTAAAATGTTCAAAAGGCATACATGAGTACATGATGAAAGATAAATATGTCTCCAAGCCTGAGTTCCTTCCCCCAGAGGAAGCCACTGTACCCAGGATCCTCCTTCCAGAGCCCGACAATGGATGACTCATGCATGTGTACGAAGAGAATTTTTGAAACACATACAAATTGTTTCATATTCATCTACTGTTTCTTCTTCATGTAACAATGTACCTTGGAGTTCATTCCTTGTCCTTACCTAAAAAGGTTATTTCTTTTAACGGTTTTCTGATATCTTAATTCTGGTAGTTGGTCAGCCATCTTAAATTTGTTTCATCTAACTCATTTCACTTACAGTCTTTGCTTTAAATTTAAATGAAAAACAAATGCATTAAACATCTACAAAAAGATCTGGCATGGAGTCAGATCTCCCACTTCTTGTTTGTGTGGCAATGAGGAAAGAAATGACTCCCCTTTCTCTGCTACGTGAGGGGCAACTACCTACCTAGTTGATACGGCCTGTCTGGCTTTCACATGCGCGCTCTCATTCTCAAAGAGCAGAGATATTGCTGGGAAGAGGCTGTCCAGGGAGGATTGCATTTCCCAGCTCCCTTTATATCTGGTGTTACCGTGTAACTAAGGTTTGCTAATGGAAGATGAGAAGAAGTAGTAATATGTGTCAACTAAAGGCTAAGGCAATTAAAACCACAACTATACACTAAATCGAATAGCCAGGGTAAAGATTAAATTCAATTAGGTAACATAAAGAAAGCATTAAGGCATAGTAGCGTCTAAGTGGCATCTGTTATTATTAATATTGTCACCCATATCTGGCTTTCCATAGGTATAACCCATAGTTTTTTCTATACCAGCTCTAATAGAGACTCAGTACTTGGTCATGTGCTCCAAAGTCAAATGCACAAAAAGAAGCGTTAAAGAGCAATGAAAATTTTAGTTGGGGGAATAAAAGAGCAAATTTACTTGTATACCTCATAGCAAACAGTAATCACCACTACATTTTTTCCCACAAGAGTGATACTTTAGCTATCAGCCAATAAGTGTCTTTACTTTTTGATGTTTTCCCCCTACATTTCTAAATTATTTTCTACTGTCCCAATATATTCAGATTTTGCCCCAAACTTAAACAATCTCACTTAAAGAACTATTCAAGATAAGTGGATCCACCTTCCTTTTCTTTATTGAGATATAATTGATGTATAACATTATATTAATCTCAGGAATACAACATAGTGATTCAGTATTTGTATAAACTGCAAAATGATTACCACGATAAGTTGAATTAACATTCATCCCCGTTACATTTCTTGTGATGAGAAGTTTTAGGATCTATTCTGTTAGCAATTTCAAACATACAATACATGTATTATTAACTATAGTCACCGTGCTATGCATTACATCCCCAGGACTTATTTTATAACTAGAAGTTTGCTTCTTTTGATCATTTTCACCCATTTTACCCATATCCCCCACCCTCCTTAAAACGCAGCTTATCTTCAAGACATTGTTACCCAATTTGTCTTTTGAGAGTTTTGGATCTTCTCGAATCATATTAGTAAAATATTTACCCCACAAAAGTGAATATTTACCCAGGAGGGGATTTTTCTACTAGGAAGAACAAACGAGATTTGCGCCCTCCCTCAAATTCATTGGAATAAGGAGTTTTTTATTTGACTCCTAGTTGCATCAGGAGATGGACACTCACAGGAAATACTCTTCTCTCTTGGACTAGAATAGATAGCCCCAGAGAAGGTTCTCTCGGGAAGCCTGGGGCCCCATTAATGGCAGCATCTGCCAGCCAGCTCACCTTCTGGGCCACAGGTTTCCTTTGGAGATTCACTATGGCCTTTGCTTCTGACTCTGCCTTGGGCACCGTCACCCTCTTCTACTGAATGTAACATACAGACCTGCCCCTGCATTTGCTGAATTTCGTGCCAGTATACTCCTCCTCCCTTTCCAGGCTTGGGTAATTCCCAAGAATCTTTTGTATTCTTGCTCAAGTTCACTCCTCTAGGCCTTGCCTAGGATTTCAGCCTCAGAAGCTTATCCATTTCACTGCACCTCTGGAATACTGATTTCAGTCCCTGCCCCTTGAACACCACCAGCCCTCTTTATGTGTAATTGATGAATCTTGTTTTCTTCTTCAGGGAAGTTAATACCCAGTTAATGTCCAGTGTATCTAAGTCTGCCAGTATGTTGTAGAGCACAATAGGCAAATGGAAAGATAAATATTCTATCTGTGAATAATGAGGGTGCAAGTGTGAATAAAATTCTTTGAAAGTATTTCATAAGAATCAAAACTTATTTGATAGCTGCTTTCCTCAACATCTTATAAATTCTATCGGAAATGAACTGTGTCTGTATTATTTCCCAACATATCCTTAGAATCCAGCATAGTACCTTGGGGATATTAGAGCCTCAATAATGTTTGTTAAATAAATAAATGATATAGATAACCCAGAAGCAAAAGATTAAGTGGCCAAAACATATTTTACAAAACAAAATTTATATTCCATTTAAATATATATGTATATACATAACTCAGTAATATCTAATAATTATTAACTTTGTAAATTTAGACAAGGGACTCTTTGTGCCTCCCTTGCTTATCTCTAAAATGAAGCTAATGGTAGAGTGGAAGAAATGAAACCATCATAAAAGTGCTATGTGAATGTTAGAGATTATTGTTTTTACTTATAGGGGCAATATGAAGTTGATAATCTAGTTGCTACAGTCTGAGGATATTAATCACCTGGAAGCCTACTGCATTCTAATCAAAGTAATGCATCTCAGTGACAACTTTATAGGAGCTCCTCTCTCGGCTGGCTGCTCTGACTTGCTGGGCGCAAGAGGCAAATCACTTACTTTTTCCCCTTTACCTTTAATATGAGAATAATGCATAGCTGCCTCCTGGTTAAGTTGCATATATTAATTTAAAGGCTTCTCATGTGCTGTGTATCAGTTCATCTCTCCTAAGCTTTTTCTGGCTTGTGGAGCAAGAGAGTATCCATGGTTAAAAGAAACCGGCAATTATTTTAAGCTGATTGTTATCTTGTATTTCAGATTTTAAGTGGGCTGTTTTATGTCAAAATGTAGAAACAAACAACTCTTAGAAACCTTATGGTGGTTATCTAATGTAGGGATGCAAATTCAGATTTAAATAGTTCCATATCCCACTCTTGTTGTTAACAAATCTTGCAATTAAGTCACAGATAAACTATTCCCTGAACCAAAAGTAATGTAAGTATGTTGTCATAATACATTAAAAGCAAAATCTTAGAAAGCATCAAGTGATGGTTTAATCTATATGGGATGGGCTTGCGGATACATCCATAACTTAATAAGTAGCTCTAAAGTGAAGGTCACTTCACTATACAGTGAATGTTTAGATCAGGAATGGACAATATCTCTCAGGAGACGCCCAAATCTCAGCCTCTTCTTATTTCCCCAAGGTTGCTGGAGAATTTCACATCAGTGAAAGCCTTTCTTCACTGTAACAATGGAAGGGACAGTGGAAAAACTCCCTCATCATAGCAGCGAAAACTTTGTGGAAAAGGAATATTTTCATCTCCTAAGATGAAAAATCATTCCTTATGGACTGCTTCTAGGTAAAGGAGAATGATGAAAGGCAAATTCGCAAAAGTATTTCTTGAAAGCTGAAGATTCAGAATCATAGTTATGTGACAGCTGGAGTCAGCAAGCTAGGCTCTGGACAGGGGCGGGGGGGAGGGGGGCAGAATCCCTGACCTTTAACACAGGGGAGAAGGATGGGGAACTCTAAATTCTGAGCTGATTTGGAGGATATAGAACTCTATACTGTCTATAGATTCAATGATTATTTAATATGTGCAGGGATTCTCTCAAATAAGTTAATAATCTTATGTTAATAGTGCCTCCCCATAATACAGGTATGCTTAGTGAATACATGCCACAGAAGAGTAACAATTCTGAAGTCAATATCTAGCCTTCATGTCAAAGAGTGAGCGCAACAAGGCTCCTCTGTATGCAAATACCACCAAGGTGTCCCATGGAAAATTTGGGAATAAGGGAAATAATTTTTCCCTCTAGGAGTTAAACGAGTAAAATCTATACTGGTAAATTGATGGCTATGAGAAGAATCCAACAGATTTTCTATAATTGAATGAATGATGGATGGATTTTCAAAAGGATTTTGACTCCAAACAGAGTGTGGAATTTGATTATAATTTAGCACAAACTGCCTAATCAAATTAATTGTTTCCTCTCCAGAAAAAGAGAACAAAAGAGTAAAGGAGAGGCAAAGAGAAGCTGGTCCTTTTCTCTATGTGTACAGTGGATTTCTTTTTAATTTTTTAAAATTTATTTTAGACAGAAAGAGAGAGTGAAAGAGAGAGCAAGTGGGGGAGATGGCAGAGAGAGAGAGAGACAGAGAGAGCATCCCAAGCAGGCTTCCATGCTCTGACACAAGGCTTGATCTCATGACCCTGGGATCATCTAAGCTGAAATCAAGAGTCAGGGGTTCGACCGACTAAACTACCCAAGTGCCCCTGTGTATGGTGGATTTCAAATATATAAATAAATTTCTCCCATTGTGCACGCACAACTGGTAACTTTTTCACTATCTGATAATAAAATCATATAAAAATGTAACTAAATATCAAAAAGAATGAACACAATTTGCCATGGTCTGCTCCAGATGGATTGCTTTTTTTTGCCAATTTTATATTATTTACAGTCCTATGAATATTATTGGGCTTTCCAGATATACAAGAAGGAGGGTGTGGGAAACAGAGTTTCCATTCACAAAAAATGAATGTACACTGTTAAAATTTAATTAGTCACCTGATTATATACGTTAATCTCTTACTGAGTTTGAATAACTCAAGTCAGATGAAGTCAATCAATTCTGAGAACAGGTACCTCTAAACCAGACCATGGCTTATTATAAATCAAAAGGTAATGGCTACCCTATAAGACCTCTTCCTAAGCAGGTAACTAGAGTTCTTTGAATACAACCTCAACCTTATTGCCTGCCTTTCACCTTTATAAACATATGAAGCTGGGTGTTATCCAGCTTCATTACCTGCACCAAATACCTGACACAAATGTTCAAAGTCATATATAAATCACCAAATAGACTTCTGCTCTATTCTTTCCTAGAGAAACCTGGTTTGGGAAATATTCTCAATTACCCTAGGGTCCTTTAAGAGCTAAATGCAAGAAATGGCTTCCAGTTTATATTCAAAATCTGCCCATGGAATATGAGATACTATAAACCCAACTCTATCAATCCCTGCCTAATTCCACTGTCTCACCAGCCTACTGACAGCTTCCCAAGATTGGGAACCGTGATCTCATCATTTGAGCTTTTACTTGTTGCCCAGTTCCACACTGTGCCCCAAAGCAGCTGCCTCATCTCACAGGTGAGGCACCAGTTTTGAGTTCAGGCAGTTAGTCCAGACTTTCTCATTCTTTACAGTGTTTTAACTCAAAAGCCTGATGATCCTTCTTTACCTTTGAAGCTGGTAGCCTCTGAGACCTTACAGACCCATCCCTCAGGCTCACTAACTTTCAACTTCAAAAAGAATGAGGTCTAGGGGTACCTGGGTGGCTCAGTCGGTTAACTACCAGATGCTTGATTTTGGCTCATGTCATGATCTTTTGGTTCATGGGTTTGAGTCCTGCATCAGGCTCTGTGCTGACAGTGTGGAGCCTGCTTGAGATTTTTCTCTCTCTCCCTTCCTTCCTTCCTTCCTTCCTTCCTTCCTTCCTTCCTTCCTTCCTTCCTTCCTTCTTCCCTCCCTCTCTCCCTCCCTCCCTCCCTCCTTCTGTCTCTCTTTCTTTCTCTCTCTCTTTCTTTCTTTCTTTTCTCTCTCTCTTTCTTTCTTTCTTTTCTTTCTTTCTTTCTTTCTTTCTTTCTTTCTTTCTTTCTTTCTTTCTTTCTTTCTTTCTTTCTTTCTTTCTTTCTCTTTCTTTCTTTCTTTCCTTCTTTCTTTCTGCCCCTCCTGCATTCTCTCTTTCTTTCTCAAAAAGAGATAAACTAAAAAGAAAAAAAAGAATGAGGTCTAGTTCATTATGCCATTCTTCTCTAAAACCTCATTTGCCTCCATTTGAAATTCATGGATGCAGAGAGAGGGGAGGGAAGGGGAATGATTCTTTATGTTCCCTCAGGAGTAGCTGAAGTTCAGGCCCTTGACTAGCAAAAACAAACTCACAACAAATAAACAAATAAACACATTCTTCTCGTTATATTCTTTCTCTAAAACACTGCCCTGGTTGCTATCTATATAATCCAAAAGGACTCTTATATGCAGCTCATCCTAGAACAGAAGGAATCTGCCCCACTGATGTCTCCAGCTCTAACAACAGGAAACTATTAACAACTGTAAATGTTAGCTCTGGTGTCTACCCCTCCAAAAAGTAATTGAATACTGTCACCATCTCATAACTCATGTCATAACTTACCTAATGCAATCCTTACAAGAACCTTCTAAAACAAGCACATTATCCTCATTTTACAGGTATAGCTACCTACTGCCCGGGCACATAGGTATAGCTACGGGCACATAGCTAGTGTTAAATAGCAAAGCCTATATTGCCACCCAAGCTCCTCTCCACCTTTTCCATGATGCTTTTGCCCCAACTAACACCTGGCAGGAATTAATTGATCCAACTGCTTCTGTCACCCAGCCAGAATCTAAGAGCCCCAAACATCAGACAGATACACTTGCGAGAGGTACACAGTGAGGGAAGGGGGACAGATGGAGCCGAGTGATGCACATTTTCCACTGGAGAACACAGGCTCACAGTACCACTGCAGCAGGGAGCGAGGCAGGCTCGGGCATCCGGGAGACGGTGGGAAATGGGATGGAATTCCTAACTAAACAATCGTCAAAACACATGTATTTGTTTATTTAGTTCCTACCGACTTTTGCTTCTGCTTGTCTCCTGGTCCCAAACCCTTGCTTCCATATTTTGACTTTAATTAAACCTGCTCAGCTATGCCTCTTTCACTTGACAACTCCCTAGGCTTTAACATTTGTGTATTTCCACCTTGGCTTGTCCTACTGGGTCTTTATAACCTCAGTCCTTGCCAAGGTCCTCTGGCTGGGGTGGCAAGTCAGTTAATGATAGGCAAATGTTTCTGTAGCTCCTTGTGGAATGCTGTAAGAATAGATTTAGGCTAAAAGAATTTTTTTTTTAGATATCCATTCCTCTCCTTCTGTACCAGCCAAGATCAGCACACTTGAAAGCCTCTGAATATCTCGTTTGTCTTCTTTTGCTGTGTATGCCTCAGACTATATGATTCAAGATACAACTATTTTTTGTAGTGTTAAAATTAAAAACATATATAGTAAGAGGTCTGCTTACTTCATCTGCAGAATCTTCACAAAATGGCAAGGTGGGGTCTATCCAGTCTAGAACTTCTGAGGAGATTAACTTTCACTTAAGCCTTTATGACAGGCGGTGCCTGTCTGGTTCAGTCAGTTAAGCATCCGACCTCGGCTCAGGTCATGATCTCACGGTTCATGGGTCCAAGTCCCATACTGGGCTCTCTGGTGTCATCACAGAGCCCGCTTCTTTCTCTCTGTGCCCTTCTTTCTGTGCCCCTCCCCCACTTACACTTTCTCTCTCTCAAAAATAAGTAAACATTAAAAAAAAGACTTTATGACAAAGACAAGAATATATAATCTGAGAACGGTTGCTTTATGTTGTGAACTCGGGAATAATCATGTACAGCTGCACACAGTGCACCATCCTCTCTTGGCATTACAGCCCATCCCCAGGAGAGAACTAGTCAAAGCTCCCTGCTCCTTGGTTCCCAATTTATTTCAGTACATAACCCAGACCCTACTGATGCTCTTCTGCCAATCGGATTATTCTTGTTCCATGCAAAGCTGTGACAATCCCTTCTTTGTATCAGAACGAAAGAAGGCTCAATTTTTTTATTAGTTAAAAGCCCATTTTAATTACAGATCTTTAAGTTACTAAAATGTAAAGAAAATTGCTTTTTTCTAGCGGTTTTGGTAAATGCCTAGAAATAGAGTTTTATTTGTGTGCTTGAAACTCTGAGCCCTGTGTCTATTAAAAAGTAAGTTGTCAATTTTGGTGTTTGCTTTTCAATCAGCTCACGCAGTATTATCTCCCAAGATTACCATCTGGCTAAAGAAAAAAACAAGAGAAAAGGAATAAAGACTAACGACGCATGAAATTTAGAAGAGGGTACCTTTCGCAAGGCAGCCTAAAGGTGACTTTGCTAGAAGCAGGCCTTTATCAATGTGAGCCTCCGTGCATGACGTCAGCCTCGTGGTAGCACTGACATGCCCCAGACCGTCTGGACAGACTGCAGCATGGCTGGCCTTCCCGCCTCAGTGTTTGGCATGAATGACAGCATCTTTCAACTTACATTAATGCTTTCCCATCATCACCCTTCATGAGCAAGCTGGCTAAAATGCTACTTAGAACCACTGGAGAAAACTGTATGAAGGTTCTTGGCAGCATTCATGTAAGAGATATAACTACAGAATCTGCCTATTTGTTCATCTTTGCGTTGATGATTTCACCACAGATGAACCAATGTTCTTCGTCAAGCTTTTCCAACCATGTCCAGAATATATGTACTAATTTTCAGTTTTCATATTTTCTTCATTCTTTTAAAGGAAAGCGTAATTTTTATTTTCTAACTAATACAACACCTATATCTTCATTCTTCATTATAAAATAAACTAAATAGGGACCTCTGGGTGGCTCAGTCGGTTAAGCGTCTGACTTTTGATGTCAGCTCAGGTTTTGATTGCAAGGTCATGAGCTCAAGCCCCGTGTCAGGCTCTGTGCCGGGTGTAAAGCCTACTTAAAATAAATAAATAAATAAAAGTAAGATAAACCAACTAAAACAAACTAAAACCCTACAGACAAGCCTAACATCAACTTTATCTACCTACGCCAACCCCAGGTACCTCCCCAGAGGTGACTGCTTTCATCTGTTAGCTTCATAACCTTCATACATTTACTACAAAGTCATGTATATATGTGTGTGTATCCACTAGAAATTATATTGGCTGGCTTTTTACATAAATGATATTATATTTTACATATTATGCCTTGTTTATTTGTTGGAAACATCTTTATGTCAGCATATATCAGAGCATTACTTTTTAAAAAGATGGTATGTAGTATTCCTTACTTTAAAATGTATTCTTTAGGTAGTTAAATACATAAGTTATATTTGGTACAGTGGTACCTGAATACCGTGACACAGTCGAAATCAGTGAGGCACATACATAGGTAGTGATGTGAAAAGATCTCAAAAATACAGTGAGAAAAAGAATGATTTATAGATTACAATCCAATAGGTAAGCTCTTTAAAAAATGTAATTTTGGGCGTGTCTGTGTTTATGTTTGAATACATCATAAACGGTGGAAGAATATATCCTAAACTGTTAAAGTGGTTGGTTTTATTTCAATGTTGCTTTACGTTTTGGTGTTAGTGTGAGTTTTCAACATTATGAATTCTTATGTTACATATTTTAGTTGGAATTTCAGAGACACTTAGCCAGAGACCAGGGACCAACCAGATGACATATTAAATCAGAAATTACTATGTATTTCTTTTATATTATTTGCAGATTATATATATATATATATGCTTTCTTTTATTCCATTTATTTTGTTCAACAGCAACAAAAATGAATTGAATTCCATCTCAGTGCCAGGAATTACGGTAAAATTCATGGAGAAATGGTGAAAAAATTATACTATTTTTTCACCTTCTATAGTTTTCTCTGAGTTAGCTGCTTATCTAAATCAGTGGGTAACTGTTATTAAGCTTTAGAATTTTTAGCAGCTGGTGAGATGTTCTTAAGCCTTCAACCCCTATTCACCCACTTTTCTATCTCACTATTTTCTCATTCCAGTCCACAGTCATCTTATCAATTGGATGCATAAAATTACCATTTCATTGAAGAATAATGTTTTCTTCCAACCCTAGATAGGAGAAAGAGCAGCTAGGAAAATGACACTGGTGCATATAGTTTTTTAGCATTATTTTAAATCACAAATAATATGTCTGGTTTTTCCATCTTAGCTTGTGAAACTTAAAGAATGTTTCAGTTCAGAATTGTTTTCATGTATCATTAAGGCAAAGTTAGAAAGTGAAAAACCACGTAGACTTTCCTACATAAACAAACTGTTAAAAAATGTTTATTTATTTTGAAAGAAAGAGAGAGAGAATGGGGGAGGAGTGAAGAGAGAGGAAGAGAAAGAATCCCAAGCAGGCTCTGTGCTATCAGCATGGAGTCTTACAGAGACCTCAAACTTCCCACTGTGAGACCAAGACCTGAGACGAGATAAAGAGTGGGACTCTTACCTGACTGAGCCACCCAGGCGTCCTTCCCATGTAAACAAATTTAACTTTTCATATTAACTCTGTGGGAGGCCAATTTTTATGATTAATATGTCAGTTCAGGTCCCACACATCAGAACTCTACGAATATGTTTCTAATTTCCTGCCAGCTTATGAAGTAAAGATCATTTGATATCATCTGAACAGTATTAACTTCCAATAAAATTTTTTCCTATTCCATTTTTTTGAGTTCTTGATTTCTTGAGTATTGATTTCTTTGAGTCCAGCTTATATAACTACAGTAGCAATTAAATTGCATTCACTCTGAATGGAGAGTCTTCCCCCACTCATTTCTACCTCCTACCTTTTTCTCTCTCTCTTCCTCTCTCACACTACTGTTCAGTCAGATATCCATAAAGGTGAAAGCAATAAGAATTCAATAAGAATTCCAATTCTGCTAGGAAAACTTAATCTGAAGTGATCTGGAAAAATAGTTAAGAGAGATGGACTCCTGAAAGCTAACTTTAGTTCAGAGGTTATGGTTCAAAAATCTGATAAATTAGAAACTTGCTTTTGTAGCCTCATATGGGCGTTCACTGTCTTCTCAATTTCCTAATAAAGGGGGGTGTAGTTACAACATTCCTGTCCATCAAGGCAGGGAGGAGGATTCAGGGTGAGGGTCTTATGCAAAAGGGGTACAAGGCATTGGCCACAGCTTATTTTTCTCTAAACACGCTCATTCCTAATATTCTTGTCGTCATGCTCAGAATAGTACCAGCTGGAGAACCAAGAGTAGGAAAGAAGAATGGAGGGAATTAGCCAAAGGAGGGAAATCTCGTTCAGAGGGATGAACACAGCACTATTTAAAAAGTGGCAAAGCGTGATGATTGAGAACATGGGCTTTGGGCTGACATTTATGTAAGTAATGATATGGAACAAAGCTCAATTGCAGAATTGCCCTTTCCCTCTGAGTAGTGTTTAAGCATGGCACACTTTTTCCATTTTTTTTTGAACTCTCAGTCTACCTATGACTTTAAGGTCTGTTTTTTTTGTAAAAAATAAACAAACTATATATATATGTATATATATATACACATGTATATATGTATATATATATACACATGTATATGTGTATATACATATATATATACACACACACATATATAGTTGCATCATTTTAATTCAACCTGACAAATTTTGTCCTTTAATGGGAATATATAATACATTTACATTTAATATATTACTGAGATAGCAGGATTTAAGTCTACTAGCAATTATTTGCTATCAATTTGTTGCTATCTATTTCTTTTATTCTTTTTTTCTTGCCTTCTTTTCTATCAGTAAAGTATTTTAATTTATTTTATCCTCTCTATTACTATACTTTCGGGTTCTCTTAGTGTTTTCCTAGGGATTGCAAAATGTATTCTGAAATTATCAGTCTATTATTAATTACTAATTTTGNATCTCAAATTATGGAAGAACTTTATAACAATCTATCTTCATGTATACTTTCCCATCTGTTTCCTATTATCATGTACTTTTCTTCTAGATGTTATTTTAACCCCATGAGACATCGTAATGTTTATAGCTTTTATTGATTAATATTTATTTATTTTTCTTATATATTTACTTTAATGTTGCTGATTACTACTTGAGTTTTTATACTTCCATCTGGAATCTCTTTTCCTCTATTGTTTTGCTGGCAAATTTTGTTTGTCTGAGAATAATTTATTTCATTAAATATAGGATTCTAATTTGGCACTTTAAAGATATCATTACATCATCTAATGTCTTTGTTAGTTTATGTTAAAAGGTTATTGCTCATTATTTTTTCCTTTAAAATAATGTTTTTTGCTTTTTGTTGTTGTGGGGTGTGTGTGTGTGTGTGTGTGTGTATGTGTGTGTCTTCCCAGCTGATCTTAATATTTCCCTGTCACCGGTTTTCAGTAAGTTGCTGTGATGTGGTTAGGTATAGTTTTCTTTTTATCTTGACTGAAGTTCATGGAGCTCTTGAATTAGAAGACTGCTATTTTTCATCAGATTACAAAATTTTATGCATTATTTCCTCAGCTATTGCTTGTATCTCATTGTTTCTTTCTTCTCTTTCTGGAGCTCTAGTTACATATATGTTAGATCTTGTTTACCATGTTTTATATTTCTCATGTTCTGTTGTGATCTTCCCATTTGTTTTTCTCTCTATGATTTATTTTGGATATTTTCTTATGGCATATTTTGACTTTATTAATCCCGTCTTCTTATCTTTCCATCTACTGCTAAACCCACTGCATGAATTCTTAACTTGAGGTATTATATTATATAGTTCTAAAGGGTTTTTTTTGGAGGAGGGGGATCATTTTTTATAGCATCTATTTTTGTTGTTGTTGAAATATACAAATGGATGAAGCTATGATAAATATTTTATGTTTTTATCTACTTTTGTCCATAATTCCCTCTGTTGCCTTTAGCACAATAATCTTAGAAATCTTGAAGTTCTTGCCTACTCACTTTCGGTCATCTGGTACTGTACTGCTATTGACTTTTTTTTTTTATCTCTTTATTATTGGTAATTTTTTCTTGCTGACCTAGTAGTTGTTATAGTGTGTGTTTGGGGCTAGATGTTTCTGCCCCTCCAAAATTGTTGTGTTGATGCCTTAATGGTTAACGTAATTGTGTTTGGATTTAACTGAGGTCGTAAGGATGGGGCTTTAATCTGATAGGATTAGTGCCTTTATACCAGAGACTTTTCATTATCTTTCTGCAGGGGCAAAGAAGAGGTCATGTGAGCTACAGTAAAATGACAGCTGTCTCCAAGCCAAGAGGAAAGGCCTCAGAACGGAATCCATTTTGCCAGAACTTTGATCTTGGGTTTTCCAGCTTCCAGTACCGTGAGAAACAAATTTCTGTTGTTTAAGTTACCCAGTCTGTGGTATTTTGTTATGGCAGCCTAAGCGGACTAATACAGAATGCTTGACATTATAGATGATAGGTACAGAGGCTCTGGATTACGTTCTCTTTCTTCACAGTGTTGAGTTTGTTTTGGCAGGCAGTTAATTTACTGGTGGATTAGGTTGTCCCTGTCAAGTCTTCATTTTCGTCTTTGTTACAGGGAGTGTCAGGTTTGCCATTACTCTTAGAATATTGCCCTTATTCCTGCAGTGTGGTCCTCACTGCTAGAATGTAATCTTTCTGAGTCCCCGGTTGAAAGTCCAAGATGCTCAGAAATTACTCTGAACTCTGACTGGGCTCCACTTCAGTGTCTTTCTGAGGACCCTGAGGTCCTTGAAGTCCCATCTAGCTTTCAGACCCAAGGCAGCTGCTCCTTTCCTACGTCTCCAAGAGACGCATCAGACAATGCACACCCCAGGAAATGACCAAGGTCCTAGAGACATTTCTGTGCAAATGTCTGGAGTTGTCTCTCTGTGGCTATCCTCTGCGAAACTTTAACCTTCTGAACCCAGCTGCGTTAGTAGCCTTGAACTCTGATCTCACTGTTGTCTGGGCTCCCCTTTCATGGACTATGGACCTTAAAATGCCCCCAAGGAGAAAATTTGGATGACTGCAGGGCTAAACCCAAGTGCATTCCCTGTCAGGTTGTTTTCCAGTGCTTCTAAACAGCTTTTATAATTGTTCTCAGTCAGAGGGAAAGTCCAATCACGGCTCAAATCAGAATTACTCTCACCTAATATCTACCTAAATAAATAATAACAATAATAAAATACCTCCTTAAGTTTTAAAAAAAAAAACATTAGCAGCAGCAAAACAAGGAAAGGCTTATGATTTCTTACCGTAAAACTTCAAAATGAATCTTCGAAGGAAATAAAAAATCATGCTGCAGACTGCCTTCTCTCCAGAAGCAGTATTGGCAGATGATCAAATCCTGGGTGTTCTTTTTCACCAGTATTGAACACCTCCAAATTTGGAGTGAAATGAACTAAGCAAACTACCCTCATTGTTTCTGATAGGAGGAAGAGACACAGTGAGTAGTTTTCCTTGAAATGACTGAGAAGAGAGAGTAGGGGATGGCAAGAATTAACAGGCAAGCCATTTCAAGCCTCAGGAAATCTTTTCTTGGACTGTATCTCACCCTGACTGCCTGCACTAAATCTTGACACAGGAAAACCTCAGAAGGAAAGTAGAGTGTGTAACCTTTAACAGAGGCTGCACAGAAACTCAGATGATCTGGATTCTTTGCTTTATGTTCTCATCTCAGGATGGTAGACAAAGTGGAATGGTCAGTCTTCAAACCACTGTTCCAAAGAGAAAATAAAAAAAGGTCTCAGATAAGGTAGCGTACAAGCCAAATAGAGTTCATTTATTATGTATATCAGACAATATGAGATTTGATTTAAAAAATAAACAATATAATAAATACAAAAATATTTTCTGCAGGAAGAAAAGGAGGAAACGATCATGGTAAACAAAAGCAGGGTAATTACAAAATAAATCGAAAACAAGGAAAGGAAGAGATGCGTGTTCTCACTTATATGGAATAGCAACTATAAAACCTTCTTGGAAACATCACTTAATGAAGAAATGAAGGGATTAATCTAAATAAAAAGTATGTAATAGAAAAACTATGGTAAAATAATTAAGTAAATCTATCTCATTTAAATATAGAACTACGTTTAGACCACTCAGGGAATTAGAATTACAGAACAAATGTAAATATTATAAATCTTGACAATAAAAAAATACAGAAATCAGAACGTAGGAGGAAGGAAGGAGGAGAAACATAAGAAGACAGCTAATTTCCTCCCTTGAAATGGTAAGAAGCCAAATGATATTGATTAAAACAAATAAATGGCTAAATATAAACCATATAAATATATAACCATATAACAAAAAATATTAATGAAGATATGGTTAAACATAATATATTCAGATATCATTTTATGTTATAATTTTAACTTCAAAGGAATCTTTAAGATAAAATATCTTGAGAGGTAAGTAAACATCTAAAGTGCAGCCATCTTTTATTGCTCACTTGAAGTCCTTTATCTTCTGCTTAATTAAGTGTATTTTTAAATTAAAAAGAGCATTTATCCATGTGTAGCAACATGGATGGACCTTGAGGGTGTTATGCTGAGCGAAATAAGTCAGGCAGAGAAGGACAAATATCATATGTTTGCACGTATAGGAGGATTAGGAGGAACTTGACGGAGGAACAAGGGGGAGAAGAAGGGGGGAAATGGTGGGGGAAAGGGAGAGAGGCAAACCATGAGAGACTCTTGAATGCTGACAAAAACTGAGGACTGATGGATGTGGGGGGGAGGGGGGATGGGCATGGAGGAGGGCATTCGTGGGGATGAGCACTGGGTGTTATGTGGAAACTAATTTGACAATAAACTATTTGTAAAAAATAATAATAAAAATAATAAAAGAAAAAAGAAAATAAAAAGAGCATTTATTTATTTGTTAAAATAGTATAATAGCACCTAGCATAACTATAAGGCCATTTAACATATCTATTGCTTCATCTATGTTCTATTATGGTAACAGTGATGGTCCTCCCATGGAAATGGCAGTTATTTCTGGATGGTGTGATTTTGGGGGTGATTTTCTATTTCTCTGTATTGTTTCTACTACTAATAAATTTACAATGAGCATGATTAGCATGTACACCACCCCCCCACACACACACACAATCCCAGTATTCAGTGTGTCTTGAGGTAATACTGACAATTCATTTACTTGTTTCATGTTAGATGTTTTAGTGAAGCCTGAAGCCAGGCTAAGGGACTTAAATATGAGAAGACCTCTCCCCAGGGGAATTTGTGCCCAGCAAACAAATATGGTGGGGCTGTATGTGTGGTGAAGTGTCCTCTGTCTGTACTGATCCATTAAGCAGACAGCATGATGGGAAATGGTTCCTTTCTGCTGCTTTTGAGAGAAAGGAAACACTCCCATCGAATACTTGATACCTATAGACCATACGACACAATAGGGTGAGGCTCCAGTATAGCTACTTATTTCTCTTGGTATATTTAGAGCATTAAGAAATGGAAACATGGATGCAGATTCTTCCCTAGTCTACAGAAAAGTGCTGGCCTAAGTGGGAAAACGGAGGGAAACGGGTTTCATAAACAAGATCCCAAAGATCTGCTTCAAAAAAGTCTGGGCTTGAGGTCTTTTCCATAACTCCAATTAGATAAGAGTGGCAAAGTGGAAATGTCCACTTAAGTCTGTATAAATAGGAGATATCATATATATACAATATACAGAAATACAGGATTTGAGGGGAAAGAAGGTAACATGTTGGACCTGAACACAAACACCACGAAATTCCATGTAATCGGTTTCCTATAGCATTCCATATAATCTACCTGGACAATTCTTCCCACATCTCATATTTCAAAGACTTCCTGTATGCTGAGAGAATGAAATCTCTTTCCCAGGCCTCTTTCCTAAACCTCATGCTCATATATATTCAACTTCTTACTGCCTACACTGTTCCAAATTCAGTATGTAAGGAAAAAATCAAACATATCTGGTCACAACTTGTTCTTTCTTCTCATTCATTCAACAACTTGTCTTTTGAATATTCACGATGTCCCGGGCACAGTGATAGAGGCTGGAAATACAGACAGACATGCAATGCATCCCAACATCCAGGAAGTTCAGGTTTAATGGAGAAGACTGGGAAATACAAACGAGTACAATGCAAACATGATGACAGATAAGGCTACAAGGCTGTCTTATCCAGGTGTGTGTTGCGAGGAGGAAATCGATTAGTGGTCGGGAAAGTCACGGAGGATAAAGCATGTGCGCTTTCTCAAAGAAGAAGCGGAACACCTGAGCAGCTTGGCAGTTCCTCCCTCCGCCACGATCTAGCTTCTTCATTCAGTCTGGCCCCTGACTCTCTGTGCAGTGGCTTTTCAGGTCAGCACTGGCCCTGGAAACTGCCTCCGTGGGTACATCTCTTCCACCAAGGACACACTGAAGATTGTGCACTTAGTACTTGGTCCCTGTCGCTCTATATTGCAGTGGTTTTCTGGAGGCCACCTGGTCTCTTAGTTAAGAACACCTAGAATCTGAAGGAAAGAAATATTTCCTGCTCCTTTGATCAGAAGATTCATAGTCTTTGGACACTCATTTAACCTCTCTGAAACACACCTCCTCATCTGTGAAAGGCTAATAATTATAATACTAGTGCTTACCTCAAGGGAGAGGGTAAATATCGAATGAGATGAGAGACAAGCGGGTCTAGAACAGCACCAGTATTCATCATCTTTGTTAGGTTTTCAGGATGATGAGGTATGACTTCTGTCCAAACACTGTAAACGCTGATCGTGTAAGGAGAATGTACAGCTTTTGGCACTTTGTGAAATATATGACTACCAAGGTCAATCGGGTTCGGTGTTTACCTCGCTCCTAGCATCTCTCAGCTTCCATTCCGGCCTGGATTTCATTCCAGCCATTTATTAGCCTCGGACAAGTTATTTACCCTCTTTCAATTTCCTGTTGGGTAACGTGCGGATAATTAAACGTCCCCCGAAGGGCTGTTGCGGGCACCGTCTGGGGTAAGGAAGGGCAGGCGGCACGCGGCGAGGCTTTCACACGCGGAGCTGGAACCTACGAGGGGNGAGTGTGAACAGGTGAGTGTCGCGCCCGTGCCCAGCCGGCTCCTTCGGGACGACTTCCTGCACGCCCTGGGGACCGTCCCGGGACGCGTGGCCTCCGGATCGGTCGTCCTGGGCGCCGCGTCTTCCCGGGGCGGCTTTGGGGTTCGCCGGGAGGGGAGATGTGAGCGCCGGCGCCCGGAGCTTGACAGCGCCCTGCGAGCTGCGACCGGGGCTGCCCTTTGGGTTCAGGCTGCCTTTGCTCTTCCGGCTGAGAGCGAGTGACCTGCGGTCCCCGATGGGTTTGTTGGTCATTCTGGGATGCCTGTTGCTCTCGAGCAAAGCTGTACCCGGGGGGCCTTGCACAATTATGCTCGTCGCTGTGGGTGCCGCGTTGCAAGATGAGAGAGAATTCCTGGTAGTGGGGTGAGGAGAACTTGATTCCAGAGCTTCAGCAGAGGGTTTCATTCCCACGGCCAGGCTAGAGTCCGCTTGCCCAGACAGCTGTGCTTTATTTTGATGATAAATACAGAAGTTAGAAAAACTATTATTTATCAAGATGCATGGTCCCCCCCACCCCCCCATCCCACCCCTAAAGAGGAAGTAGAAGGCAAGGACCTTGATAATAATAGTCTTGGGAATGATTTATTATGAATGAAACCTTTCTTTAAATAAATAAAATCAAGTTATTGGTGACTTAAATGTCACAGGTCTGTCTGACAGACTGGAAGCTCCTGGAAGGTCGCCACTTTTGTGTGAATGTGCTTAGCATAATTGTGGAATGATCAACAAATGTATGAATAATAGCATAGGATTTGGAACATAACTTCTGTTTTCTTCTCTCCAGGGCTTCTGTTAGCTCCTTTGTGTTTAGGGGGTGGAAATCACTCTACCTTTAGTCGCTTAAATTATCTAGGTGTGATTTTAGCTTTAGGAGTGACAGAAACTCAGAAGTTTTTTGTCCTCGTAAAGCACTGTCCACATAATAAGGAAATGGCAACTTCTAGACCCTGCCAGAATATTTCTATACAACAACATTAAAACAGATGTTTTTAGGTCCATGTTATGGAAGGTCTGGCACTATAAATTATTTTGAACATCAGAAGCTGGCAAAAGGTCACTTATTATAACAATTTACACATTTAGCTTTTAGATCCTTGTCAAATATAACTTTTTGCATTTTTATGTGAAAAACAAAATATTGAATCATACATGTCAGTTTGTATCTTCTCTAAGTGATTGTCCTAAACGGTAGGTTGACAGTAAGCAGCTGTATCCTTATAAGTGAAAAAACTAGCCTGCACAATTTTTCTTTCTTATGTGAAATTCCTATATCTCTGAGGTCATTTGGGAGTTAACGAAGTATTTGACTTAAATATTTTTTAGAAATCACATTTGGTGTCTAAATAAGACAGATAATTACTTAGAATTTATGCGCGCGGGAACGAACTGTTTTGCATGAAATAACAAATTGTTGTTTATACAGACCTTGCTTGGTCCGTGTTGCAAAGAAATGCTTGCCATTCTTAGGTAGAATTTATACAGTTACAGATCTCCATATATTATGCTTTTGTGATGCTCTTGTGATGAGGCAACTGAACTTTAAACATAAGGCCTTTCCTTAATGAATGCATATAAAATGACAAATAAGGAAATTCTTTTATCTTTAGCCAAAAGCATGGGCCTAGACAAATTGCAGATGTTAAAGCTTCTGTTTTTTGGTGCTATTAATGATTACAGAGAAATTTTATTATTGGGGACCCTTTTATCCTTCAGAGGAAGCTCTGGCCCTTTGGAAATCAACAAATACAAAGCTAAGATGCATGATGAAGAAAACAATTACATGTTCATGTCTTTGTAGAAATCTTTTTTTCGGAAGGAGTTTCACTTCTTTCTTTCTCTTGAGAAGCTCTTTGGAAAAGTTGTAGTTGACAAAATGCTGGCAGGAGCAGTTTACACGTTTAGATAACAGATTTGTGTTGCAAAAATATCTTTGCAGACTGACAAAGTGGATGAAATGAATGAATCACTAATGTGGTTAAGTTTAACAAGGATAAAAGTTAAGTCATATTTAGGTTTAAAACACTGACTGCAGGGGCGCCTGGGTGGCTCAGCTGGGTAAGCCTCCGACTTCGGCTCAGGTCACGATCTCATGGTTTGTGGGTTCGAGCCCCGCGTCAGGCTCTGTGCTGACAGCTCAGAGCCTGGAACCGGCTTCAGATTCTGTGTCTCCCTCTCTCTGCCCCTCCCCTGCTCACGCTGCCTGTCAATACTTAATAAATGTTAAAAAAAATAAAATTAAATTTAAAAGACACTGATTGCCAAAGTTCAGAATGAAGGGGTCTGCAGTTCTTGTGAAAGATGTGAGTCTTGCTGATCGTGGCTGTACAACCACAGTGCTGGATGCAGAATTGGGAGAATCTCTGTGAACTTTTGTGAAATCAGCTTGTCAAGTCGTGTCTCGAGTGATGGATGCAGAGGAGGCGTGTTTTTAGTGATTAAGTGGCACATGCCAGCAAAGGGGGCTACATGTGGCAAAGAGAGCAGGTAAGAGTCAAAGAAAAAAAATCGAACAAGACCATGCATCTCGTGAAGAACAAGGGAAGTTGCCAGGTCTCATTTTCCTAGAAAGTAGTCGCCTAGGATGGGGGAGAGGGTCCTAAGAGCTGCTGGGCTGCTTGAAGGATCCTGGGTAACTATAAACAAAAGGCTGACTTACTGTCCGCTGACCATCCCTGACCCCAGGTACCTGAAAGTGTTCAGTTGAATACAAGATGGTTGTCTGATCTTGAGGAAGGATTTCCGACATGGCTGGAGGATTCCTTGGGTTGACCCCAAGGCTCTTTCCAACTTTACATTTCCATGGTGCTAAGAACCTAGGTGTCATGCCGAAAGCACTCACCCATATATAATATCATTTCCTAAGGGTTAGGACAGTACCATAAACTAAGTTACTGAAGATCGTCTTAGAAAAGGAATCAGAAGTTGAGGCGTTTCTCTTTTGTGTACCGATGGTATTGTGCCCAGAAAAATATAAAAATGTTAACTAGATATTAGATATCAATTCCTGGAATATGTATATCTGTCACATGGCTCAATCATGTGATCTAGTGTGAACTGAGCTAAAATTTGACCTTCAAGTGCAAATTCAATCATTACAATAGGGTTGACTAATATGAATATACATTATTCAGCTGAAAGGAAAATAAAAAGTTCTAAATGTGCTTCTCCCTTTATGTGTGTTGTGTCTTGGGTATTTATAGATGCAGGGTAAATACACGTATTCACACACGTCAAGTATTTGTTAATCAGTTAGTGACCAAAAAACAATACCTTCATAAAAAATGTCTCAGGTTATGCTATTGTATGTGAAAATGCATATGTTTTAGAACCCAAGAGATCTCAGTTCAGGTGTTGCATCTATCATTTATTAGTTGACTAATTTGCAGTAAATTGCTATAGCCCTCTCACAGGATTGCGATGGAGATCAAAATGGAAAATGCTGGTGAAGTGAATGGTGGCTGCATGTAGGAAACGCTTAATAAACACTAAGTCCTCTCTCCAGTCACTTATGAATCTCCAAATCTCTTTTGTTCAAGGATTGCAGACTTACAATGATATGCTGAACCCAAAGGCGGGAACCAAAAAGATTTTCTCAGCTCTTCAGTTGGAACAACACTGAATTATCTACCCACACCCAGCATGGCTAAAAGCGCAGAGGTCAAACTGGCGATATTTGGGAGAGCAGGTGTGGGCAAGTCAGGTAAGTTTTTTGTTGTCATTGTCGTGGTATGTGTGTGAGCACACAATCGCATGTGTCTGTGGTACTACCTTCTGAGATTGGACAGGAGGGTGGTTGGCATTTCTCATAGTCTCATGTGTTGCTCTTTTAGGTGAAGTCTCTTTCTCTTTATCTAGAACTTCCATTTTGCATAACCAGTTTTATGTACTTTTTCGCTTATTTATGATGAAGTACCTTGGCTGATAATATGCAAGGCAAGGGAGATATCAAAGGTCTTGGTATTCTGAGGAAAGGTATAAAACCAGCCTCCAAAGAAATCAGATTGTGGAAATGAAAAAATATGTATTTTCTCTTCTTTCTCTGTACAAGATCCTGAGGAGCCAATTTTTTAATGAAAAAATATGTATTTTCTCTTCTTTCTCTGTACAAGATCCTGAGGAGCCAATTTTTTATCTCATTCATCTTGATATTTGCAGCAACCAGCCCAATGTCAAGCATGTGTTGGATGCTTAACACATGCCTGTTGAATGAATATATCTTTTCAAGAAACAGAACTGCATTACTACCCAACGCTTCTCAAATGGAGAAGATTGGGGAAAATTTAGAATGCATGACCTCAAGCTACACAGCTATTGCCAGTGCCTCTGGAGTGAATTTAAATGATCGTTTTGTGGCTTACACTAGTAATTCAGAGACTTTTATTTTATTCCTCACATGAGAAAAGTCTTGCAGACCTTTAAGATTAAGGGTGAAATGGTGGGTGTGAAAATGCATCTAATCCGATTTGAAAATGTATCTCAGATTTCATAATGAAAGAACAATGCTGAAGTAGATGTTGCTAAAATGTAAAGGCAACGTGGTTTTTCAGGTCATGGTGTCGTGATCTCTTCCTGGAGGAAAGAACCATAATTAACTTTGCACAGGGAGCACTTGGTTCTCAGGAAATCACTCCAACAGACCTCTAGTATGAGCATATTTGTAGAGGGAAACCCATTTGGGTTGTCCAATACAATAGGTAATCCACATAATCTTAAATAAACAAACATGAGTAGCTGTTAATTCCGTGACCAGTCTCTCTTTTCTAACTGGCTCTGTGGTTTAATATCAACAGTAAATCTTCCCTATTCTAAGTCATTCTCTCTTATTTTAATTTTTTAAGAGTGCTCTTTTCTGCCATCACCCTTTCTTCTTGCTGCTGACTCTTGCCTCCGGCAGAAACCAAGCAAAGAAAATAGATAGTTGGCAAGGCTTAAAAACTGCCAGCCTTCACAAGATGGAAGATAGTTGAACTCCTCCTCATTAATCTCCTCAGCGTTTTCCGATGGCGTGAGAACCTAATTTCCGTAGCTGGTAGAAAGCTCTGGAGAATGAGGAAGCTGTTCCAGTGAGTGGAGGAGGCAGGGAAGGGAGTCTGTGGG
Source organism: Crocuta crocuta (assembly GCF_008692635.1). Taxonomy (NCBI): domain Eukaryota; kingdom Metazoa; phylum Chordata; class Mammalia; order Carnivora; family Hyaenidae; genus Crocuta; species Crocuta crocuta. The sequence goes on from NW_027528869.1 coordinate 2,879,826, forward strand.
AAGGCCAGAGCTGCCAACAGTTGCTTGTCTAAGTCCTTCGTGAGGCAAGGGTCTAGGGCGGGGGCTGCCTGTTTATTACTCCTTCATTCAAAACTTACTAGAAGCAGTAAAAGAAGGGAAGTTTTATAACTCCTTTCATTTATCCAAATAAACTCCACATGGTTGGAAAAGTTAAGCAGGAAAATTAAAATTTGGTTGAGAAACTATCTAGCTGTGTGTATATCCATCCCTTTCCCATCTATACTGTCTCAGAGCAAGCACATCCTCCTTTCAAGGCTGATCTGTCAGCGCGCGTGCTACCCATTTCCTTTGTCTTCCCCCAAATTGTTTCAATTATTGCTTCAATTATTCCTCTCATTCTCTACCGATCATCCCTTGAGCATGTCTTTGACCATTGCACCATCTCTTTCTTTTATCCAAGTGTATTGAATGTGGGCTCTGACATTGTCTTTCCTTCCTTCCTTCCTCCCTTCCTTCCTTCCTTCCACGTCCTATTCATTACTTAAAACATGGCAGTCTTCCACTGCAATCATGTTTCTGAAACTGCTTTTGCTAAAGTCACCGCTAATTAATAACCACCAAATCTAATGAACATTTCCCGGTTCTGGTCTTCCCACCATTCAACACAGCCATTTATTCTTTCCTAAAATTCCTGCTGTCCCAGGTTCTCGTGACCTCACACTTCTTGGCTTTCGTTCTACCTCCTCAGTGTCCCTAACCAACTGCCTTCCTGGGCTGCTCTACATCAGCCAGCCCCCCTAAAACCTCAGGGGCTCACATCCCCACCGCTTATCTTCTTGCTCCATACATTCTCCCTAAGGGCAACTCCTCACTCCCAGAGTCAAAGATAACACTTGCACACACAACCCAAATCCTGCTGACCTTGGTTTTATTTTGTGTAAAGTGCAGAAGTTGGACTTGTTCACTAAGTTCCTTTCTAACTCTAAAGTCCTGTGATTCTTAATGCATGTCCTTTGGACCAGTTTCTCCATCCACCTTATATACATTCTGCCATTGGTATTTATTTTCATGTGGGTGAAAATGAGAATGATAGACTTACATGCCGTAAACAATTGCCCTTTGTCATCCCTGCAAAATGTTTTCCTATTTCAACATTTCGACTGTTTTTCCTGAGACCTGGTAACCACAACTCACATTTAAAATGTGGTATTAGTCTGACTTATGCCTGGGGGACAATTCTGAGACCTTTTCTCATAGTTCAGTGAAAACAATTATAGAGTACTTTGTATCCATCAACTCTGGACTCTGACTGTAGCTATGCGGAACTCACGTTAATTCTAATTCTTTGTTAATATGAATGTCTGCCATCTCTGCCTAGTTGTACCACATGCTCCCTTTTGTGACCTATAGTCTGTATCATTCTTATAAGTCACTTTTGCTTTTTTAAGTCTGTGAGAAGTTATACCTGCTAGAATGTCACAGCAGCAGCAGCTCCCCATGATCTCAAATGCCTCCCCACAAATGGTCATGATCTTCCCATGGACTCAATGATCTATTTCTCTCCAGATACCCAGCAGGGGAAGGATTCTTAGGGAAGCCAGCTTGCGATATTGGAAGGGTAGAAATAGAGCATCTCTGATTTCACTTGGGTCTGTGAGAGGCTTCAAGTCTTACCTGTACCACCTACTTTCCCCCACACTCACTACCAAGTTAGAATCGGGGATAAGCAAGACTGTGTTGTCTACTTGCTAATAGACAAGTCAGGTTTGACTTCCAATTCTATCCTTTTTAGCAGGGTGAACATGGCAACTTTGGCGAGTTCAGTCCCTCAACTATGAAAAGGATATAAGAGCGCCTATGTCAAAGAGTCATTGTTAGGATTGAATGAGTCATTACATGCAAATCTTTTAGAACAGCACCTGGCACATAGTAAGTGCTCCAGTATTAGCTTGTAATATTACAGCTTTTTGAGGCATACTCATTTCAATTTGTTAAGTTTTCTAGTGAAAACATACAGTCAAAGACACATTTGCATTCAAGTGGGTATTTTGGTTTTCAGTGAAAATCAGAAAGCTTATTAGACAGGAACTCTATATTGCTACTCTGCAGACCCTACACACATGCGAGCACGCGCGCATAGACACACAACTTTCTCTGTCTCTTTCTCTTCTTTAATGTTTATTTATTTTTTTTAAGAGAGAGAGAGAATGCAATCAAGTGGGGGAGGGGCAGACAGAGAGGGAGACAGAAGATCCAGAAAGGACTCTGCTGCTTACAGCAACAAGCCCAATATGGGGCTGGACTCAGAAGCCATGAGATCATGACCTGAGCTGAAGTCAGACGCTTAACTCGCTGAGCTACCCAGGCGCCCCATCTCTTTCTCTTGAGTTCAAAGTCTGGCTAATGTCAATTGCAGTTCGACCACTGGTGATCATAACTATGCTTCTTGTGGCTTATGTATTGGAAGAACAGCCAGAAATTTTTTTCTGTTATCAATAAATTAACACCCTTAAATCTGAAAGCACTTCTGGTCTGTGGTAGACAGCTTTTTAAGCCCAGGTAATAGATAGGCCCTCTATGTTTAAAACAGAATTCGACATTAACAAAACTTTTTGGTTGACAGTTTGACCATAGAAGTGTTAGCACAGGCAAAATTTAGTAATTTGTTAATTACCAAGGAGAACCGATAAAGCATGTGACAGATGTGGTGTGTGTGTGTGTGTGTTTTTATACACACAGTATATACATAGTCTTGTACTGGGAGGATTCTTTTCCCTTCCATCTAATTTTACATTGCAGTTCTGTCTTTGGGTGAGCTTGCTGGCTGGTTCAGCAGGGTGAGCACCATGGGGCGGGGGCGGGGGGGGCCCGCATATGTCAGAGGGTCCATTTTCCAGCCTCAGTCTATTTTCTCTTACCCCAGCAGGGTAGACATGCCCCTTCATTGGCTGCGGGTAGAGCGCTAATAACATGGCATGTGGGACATCTATTTCTTCACTTGTGTGTGTCAGCCTATAATTTGACAGGCTCCAAGTGATCAAAGCCGGCCATAAAACCTAGAACGCACACCCTATTTACTTAAATGCTTCCTGGATTCGTATTATTCAAATTCATAGTAAGTGTGGGAGGAGCTGAGAGAAAAACAACTAAAATTTTAAATTTAGTTTCACAGTTGACATTCTCATTTTAGAATTGAAATATTGTGTGCCATAGCTAAATACATTTCCTGAAAGGGCTAGCCTCAAATTGAGTAATGCTATCCTCTAATTCAAAAGCCAGTTGGGGCACTCATCCATGAAGGCTTAAGTTCAGAGATTCAGATTGCTGGGCTATAAATCGAGCGCTAAACAGAAACGAGCTTGTGATATATTTTTCCTCAGCACAAAGAGATGTGATCTATTTTTTCCTCTTTTTCTTTGTTTCCTTGCTCTTATTTGCTTCTCTCTCTCTCTCAATTATAAAAATTTTTTTGAAAAACTTTTTTCATTTTATTTTTGAGTGGGACAAGGATAATTCTGATTTTAAATATGACTCTTCCAGAAAGTACCAAATACCGCTTTAACATATATGTGTGCTTTGTGGGTGAGGTGTGTTCATGAGATTTCACAGCCATTAAATGAAAACAGCAATATCAATAGCATCTTGGCTAGATCAGCGTCCTTATGCTATAGAACCTACCTTTAAAGTTTAGAACTTTTTCTCTGTAGGTAGCTATCTTCCAATTCATTCTTTTCATTCACACTTAATGGTGTAGTATGATGCTTTTCGAACATTGCTTTCAAAGTACTTCTAAAAGAAGAAGAGAGGGGCACCTGGATGGCTCAGTCAGTTAAGCATCTGATTTTGGCTCAGGTCATGATCTTACAGTTCGTGGGTTCAAGCCTTACCTCTTGCTCTGTGCCGACAGCTCAGAGCCCGGAGCCTGCTTTGGAGTTTGTGTTTCCTTCTCTCTCTGCCCCTTCCCTTCTCATGCTGTCTCTGTATCTCAAAAATGAATAAACATTAAAAAATAAATAAATAAATAAAATAAGAAGACAAAGATCTAGGCGATTTGGAGTATGTAAGCATCTCATGACAATCATGTAATTATTTTGCGTGCTTTACAAATTATACAAAATATATGCAACATTTAATGTTGCTTCATAATATGTCAGTGTTTGTTTGACTATAAAAACGATACCCCCCACCAGACAGTGACCAAAATGGACTCATTGGTAAGATATAACAAGTTGACCTGTGGCTTCAATAACAGGTAAGCTCCAGATCCAATTTGAAAACCGCAAGTCTAGGAAACGACTTTGGCTGTGCATGTCACATGAATGTAAGCGGCCACTGGGAACAGTCCTGTCCCACACGTTTTACTTAGTTAAGTTCTCAACCAGTTCTTCAAGTTCTTGGTCATTCTTTGTTTTAAAATTATGTAATCTTAATGGTAAATTTTCTTTAAAAACTCATCTGAATAAGAAGAAGGACAGATTGTGTTTCAGGTGGGTGCAGACACAAGTGTACATACATGGACACTGGACACAAATGTGTGTGTGTGTGTGTGTGTGTGTGTGTGAAGAAGCCTTTCTTAAGTGGTTCTTGAATTTGAAGGATTGTCAGAAATGAGGCCCATTGGTTCCTTGTATAGTTGGTGGTTAGAGAAATAATTGTTTTTTTAAAGGACTGGGCTCCTGGGAGAGGTTGACATTGAGACACATTTGGATGAGGCTAGAAAACTAGCTGTTCTCCTGTCGTTAAGTGTAATGATATGGTTACCTTGACTTTCAGGCATTTATACTTTCTTTTACCTGCAAAGATAGAAAAGCAAAAAGAGACAAACAGCCTAGATGAATTGATTTTCATTGGTTTCTTCTACCCAAAGTGGAGAAAAGGGTATGTTCAAATTGCACGTGTGTACCTGCGTGTAAAAGTCCTACCCTTGTGCAAGCTGTAAGTCATGCTGACCTTTATTGTACAACCAGGAAGAAAAAGCAAGGATGAGGAGAAGTGAGAGCTTAGAAAAAGAAAAGAAAACATGAAAAGGAAAGAAAAAAATTGAAAGCAAAATCAGTTGTTAATGGGTGGGTGGTTAAACACGGTATAGGTTGGCAATGACCGACGCTTAGACTTTTCTTAAGGAAAATATAATTGGGCAAGAAACAATCCTGGCAAAACAAAAGAAAATCAAATCAAGACCCATTTTTCAAAGTCAAAAGGACATATCTCTGTCCCTACTTTTTTCTATGGAATATATTATTAAAATTTGGGTATCCTTTATTTTTAAGTTATGGCTAATTTATTCATTGAAATCGTTTCCCGTAGTTAATTGTCAGTCATCGCTTCATTCCATTTTTGACTTGTTTTCTTGGCAACTGATAAGGATAACTTTAAGGAAGGGGAGTGAAGAAAATTGTAAATCATCCATGTAATTCCCCTTTTTATTCCTGGTATTTCTCCAACTTATGGGTTTGGGGAAGTCAGCCAAATTTTCAAAGTGGTACTGTCCTTGAAGCCAAAATTCCAGTGCAAACGCATCTCTGTTGCTACAGCTGCCTTTGAAAATTGGTGTGGTTTCAGAAAAAAAGGCCATCATTTCTTCCATCCCATTAAAAATGAAAGCAGTTACATTTTAGAGGCAGAGAAGTCTGAAAAGGTAATGTCAGCATGGAGTGGGCAAATATGTAAAGCTCGTGCACATACATATGAGAGAAAGGGTGTTACACACATCCCCCAGCTTCTTGGTGCACAGCCACGTCTAGAGTCCTAGTTTATGACTCTTGCAAGTTTGCAAATAAATGTGTTCGTTTGGTATCACACCATTCTTTTCCACATTCTTTGCAACACCTTATGTTAGGAAATGAGATGATCATTAGGATTTTATAAATTGAACCTTATTAAAACCTGATGGGTTTTCGGGGCGCCTGGGTGGCTTAGTCGGTTAAGCGTCCGATTTTCGCTTAGGTCATGATCTCGCGGTTCGTGGGTTCAAGCCCTGCGTCGGGCTCTGTGCTGACTGCCAGCTCAGAGCCTGGAGCCTGTTTCAGTCTGTGACTCCCTCTCTCTCCCTGCTCACGCTGTCTCTCTCTCTGTCTCTCTCCTAGAAATAAATTTAAAAAAAAAAACATTTAAAAAAAAAAGAAAAAAGAAAGTTCCTCTGTAATATAGTATTTCATTTCTTATAGCATTGGATCAAGTATAAGAAAACTGATGAGTCATCCTCTGCTAAAGAATAAATTTATCATTGTTATCAAAAGAATATTTTACACTTTGTCCTGCCAGTATGATCTAATTATTTTTTAAAAGGCACTCAACTCTACTGACTGAAAAGATTGGGGTTAAAACCAAAGCTTCATCCTGCTCATGTCTTTATTCATCTGGCAAATGACACATACATTTGCTTGCTTGTTTATTGATTGATTGATATAACAAGGCAGGTAGGATAGGTTTTGAAGGGACTTTGAAAAATTACAAGTGCGGTCTGAATTTGGTCTTAATTCATTGATGCTTTTGTTATCTAAGTCCATGTAATTCTTCCTCTATGTTCCTTAATGTTTCTGTTTGGATGAGCAGTGTGGTGAGTTCTCTAGCCGCCCGTTGCTGGAGGCCAGATGAACATGCTCCATCCAGCAGTTGGCTGTTAATCTTACTCCACTGACTAGATAACATTACAGACTGTTCAGAGGTAGCAGTTTCTTTTTTTTTATGCTTATTTATTTTTGAGAGAGAGAGAGACAGAATGTGAGTGGGGGAGGGGCAGAGAGAGAGGGAGGCACAGAATCCAAAGCAGGCTCCAGGCTCTGTGCTGACAACTCTGTGCTCCGGGGGAGGGCTCGAACTGAGAAACAGTGAGATCATGACCTGAGCCGAAGTCAGACGCTTAACCTCCTGAGCCACCCTGACGCCCCAGAGTCAGCAGTTCCTACGCGTTAGCAATTTGCCCTTTCAAATATGTGAAATGAATAAACATTGAGTTGGGTTTTTTTAAAGGATCAGTATGTAAGAAGTTAAGATGGGAGGAGAGCTTAGGAAAATAATTCAGACTCAATGCCTATTGGAGAAGGAAGCATGGTATGTTATAGCATTTTTTTTCATGATCAAATCTTATCCTTATTAAAGAATAAAAGTTTAAAACATTAAAATATTTCAGTAGGAAGGTTTCTCAAATAACATAGAAATATATGTATCTCCCTATTTCCTTTTAATCCTTAAGCGTATTTTTACTCATTCATTCAATTATTCATCTAACAAGTATCTGTCAAGCATCAACTTTTTGTTCTAGAGTAGTTGCGCATGGCACAGGGTCCATGTACATTCCAAAAAGGGAGAACAGATGGATATTTCTGCTCATCGTTATATCCCTAGACCCTCCCACAGTATTTGACATAGACTGGATCCTCAATAAAATGAACAAATTGAATTCGACTCAGTGTTCTATACAGGGTTTATAATCTTACTGAAAGGCATCTATTTTTTTTTTTTAATGTTTTATTTCTAGGAGAGAGAGAGAGAGAGAGACAGCGTGAGCAGGGGAGGGTCAGAGAGAGAGGGAGACACAGACTGAAACAGGCTCCAAGCTCTGAGCTGGCAGTCAGCACAGAGCCCGACGCGGGGCTCGAACCCGCGAACCGCGAGATCATGACCTAAGCGAAAGTCGGACGCTCAACCGACTAAGCCACCCAGGCGCCCCTGAAAGGCATCTATTTTAATGGTCTCTTTATTATGACCAAAGTAGTTTCTTTACCTGCATTTGAAAATCTCCAGTGAAGGAGCTCAGTACGATTGGACAGAGACTATTTCACCCTCGGACAGCTGTCAGTCAGTTCCAGAGACACAGAGCCGAGAGGACAAGAACATACACATACACGCACGCACGATGGATGGATTTACTCGCTTGTTTAGGACGCTGGCAAGACTGAAACCTCAGAGCGAGCTGGCAGGCTGGAAACCAGTCAGGAGTTAGTGTTGCAATCTTGTGGCAGAATTTCTTTCACTCTGGAAACCTGGGGTTTTGCAGTAATGGCCTTCCAGCAATTGGATGAGGCCCACCCACATTATTAACGCTAATCTCCTTAAGGTCAACTGACGGTAGATGTTAACCACATCTGCAAAATATCTTCGCAGTTACTCCTGAGGTAATGTTTGATTAAATAACCGGGCACTGCTTTGGGCCAGCCAAATCGGCACATGAAAACTATCCCAACGGCTCTTCCTGTTTGTAACTTTACCTTTGGAACCAAAGGGCCTTCGTTAGCTTCTGCTCGTTGACTTTAAGTTTAGTCTTAGAGTGACACGGGACATTTTAAATGCCTCTTCCATATGACAGCCCTTAACACATCTGAAAATAACTAGAGTGCCTGGACCCACGCTGGCTTTCCTCTTCCACAATCTGGTTACTCGTAGTAACTGCGTTTGCCCTACAGAGGGTGGTTTCTAATCCCATCACCGTGCTGGTGGCTCCACTTGATCTGTCCACTTGACCTTGAAAGTGAATGCAGACATGTCAGATGTGGGACCTCCAGACCAGATCAGAGCACGACTGTGAGTCTGTGACTACATGCCCTGCTTGCGTTAAGACATCCTAAGGTCATGAATGTTGTTTTCTGGGTGACCACGCATGCAATGTTGGCTCATGGGGACATTACTGCAAATGAAGTTGTCTTTTTAAAAAATATGTGCTGGGGCACCTGGGTGGCTCAATTGGTTAAGCGTCCGACTTCAGCTCAGGTCATGATCTCACGGTTCGTAGGTTCGAGCCCTGTGTGGGGGTCTGTGCTGACAGCTCAGAGCCTGGAGCCTGCTTCGGATTCTGTGTCTCCCTCTCTCTCTGACCCTCCCCTGCTCACGATGTCTCTCTCTCGCTCTCGCTCTCTCTCTCGCTCTCTCTCTCTCTCTCAGAAATAAATAAAACATTAAAACTTTTTAAAAAATAAAATAAAATATATGTGCTGGTGCTGAGTGCAATCTTCCCAGACCTATAGTTTGCATATGGTGTAGAAGTTTATTTTCATCCTCTTAAATATGGTTCTGTTAGATTTAATCTATTCTGGCCTGTCAGGAGCCTTTTGTGTCTAGTATACGTATTATTCTTCTCTATTTTCTGTCAACTAGAAATATGTTGGTTTTGGAACATTATGGGCTCTTGATGCTCTGCTTAATCATAGAATTTTCCACTTTGGTATTATTTAGCTCGTTGAAATGATTGAGAATCCCAGTGAGTTCTTTGGATAATTTACAGCCAGTAAAGAAAAACAAAGGTGTAGGGACATTACCAGCATATCACATGATTTCCATGTTTATTAAATAAATTCTGTCCAGATTTGCCTTAGAAAGGGTGATCTGGGAAGAAGCCTTACAGTGATATTCCCTCATTTAATATTTTATTTAGCATTTCTTATTTATTTCTCACATTCTTATCTTAGGATTCAAGGTATATTGCTGTGTAAGTGCACACCAGTGATAAATTTTTACTGGTCCAAATATCTATTCAGAAAGTCATTTTCCAGAGACTCACCCCGGGTCTGTATGTACACTTCTGTACTGAAGTGGCTGAATTTAGGTGCTTCGGGACTGTTGCTGCAAATCACAGCTGAGTTTGAGAAGAGATTTTCTTCAATTAGGTCATACATAAGATGTTCTAGCAGTTATACCAGTAGATAGCAAACTTTAGTCTACCCCAGAATCACATGCAGGGCTTGTTAAAATACACGTTTCAGGACCCCATCCCCAGAGGTTCTGGTTCGGTAGGTCGGTAGTAGTGCCAGAGGGTTTGTATTTCAGATTTCCAACACGTTCCCGGATGATGCTGATGATGCTGATCTGGGGACCACATTTTGGGAACCATTATATGAAGTTTGCTAAGTACTCAATTTCCATTTGAAGTAGGTGTTTTCAGCTTTGCAAATGCACATAGCTCTTCTCCAACAGCATGTAAGAAACACCGAGCACAGGCGCTGTGATGAGCACTGGTGATACATTGGGAAATAAGACAGATGGGCTGTCTGCCCTCACGAGGCTAACATCTCTATTGGAGTGGAGCAAGTGAGCCAAAAGTATGCTATGGGGCAGAGCAAATGTGAGGTTTTTCTGAGGTTCCTTACAATTCATATTTTTCACTCCCGTGGTCTGGTAACTTTTGTGAGAGAAACTAAGCAGACCACAGGGGAATTGAACCCGTAACCTTGAACTTTTAATTAACGCCAAGCCCCACCCTGTCTAGTTAAGGCTAATATAGGACCAAATTAAAGTAAGGTCGTTGTTCTTTTGGAACAATGATTTGGAAAAATGATTTTAAATTGTTCTTTGGTATTGTCATATATAAACTTATGCAACGGTATGTAGGCAGAACTGCAGTACTGAGAAAAGTTCATAAGTTTCCACTGTCGGGGGTAAAAAGATACCTTGTGCTCAGTGATGCATTTCCTGGTTTTAAAAAACATATTAAAAACTTCTCTTTTGTTTTATGCAATTGGCAGTAATTTAAGAGGTGAGGCCAAAAATGAAAAAAGCAAGAATAAAAAATTGTGAATATTTATTTGTCTGAAAAGTATTTGACTTTGTCGTACATTAAGAGTCCCATAAATTACGACTAAATCTAACAACTGAGCCAGCTTCCTAGTCATTTGGCAATACATGTTGACATAGAGGCTTTAAAGGAAGACTCAACCACGCATGGTAGTATGAGTAATGGTTATCTGTTCCAAAGTCTGTGACATTTTTCCGTTCAAGATATTTTATATCTTGAATTTATTTTTCTACAGTGTCCCAAAAGAGGTGAAATCAGGAGCATAGCAACCATGAGTTTGAATGTCCTTGAGCCCCCAGATTTAACCCATGATTTCTTATGTCTTCCATATATCAGTTTACAAATGTTTATGACATTACATTTACATTCCCAACTCTTCCAGTCTCTCCATGCTCCCATCGATAATGTCAATATTTGGTGGGGGGGAATCTAGAGAACTACATCATTGGTCTTGTCTTCAAGGAACCTTGGTGTTGTGTTGGACACTTACAACTTATAATTAGAAATCAGCTAGTGGTAGTTTATGTTCCAGCAGAATGATTGGTTTTTACAAACTTTTATCTTGAGATGTTTTTTAGAAAATTGCCAGAGTTACAAAACAGTACAGAGAGTCCTGGTGTCCCCGTCACCTAGCTTTTCCCAGTGATAACATTTTACATAACCACAATGCGTTGTCAAGACCAAGAAATTAACATGGACACAATGTCAGTTGCATGGCATGGATACAACTAGGCTACAGATCTTAAAATGATTGATGGTTTTTTTTTTATTCAGTTCAGGCTCTGGACCCATTTGGAAGGACAATTAGGGAAAGATCCCGAAGGAGAGCCTTTGAGAAAGGACAGCGCTCTTCATGAGTTTTCAAAAGGTGAAATCTGATAAATTACTTATTATCAGAAACTTATACATTGAAGTATGTACAATTTAACAATTAGGTCATACATAAGATGTTCTAGCAGTTTAGTTCAGGCCATAAGTGCTGTAAGAATTGGGGAGAGTAAGAGAAATCAGTGGGAAATACTTGGGGAGACCATGAAGGAGGCAGTGAGACTAAAATCCTGTCAATTCAGTGGGATTTTTATGCTGAGGAGTAGAACGACTCTCCTCTTATTTCTTATCTTTCAAAATTATGATGTTTTCCTCATACCCATTCACATATGTCATTAATGTTGGAATTAGAAGGGGGAAAGGACAACAGAGTGAGAAAAGAGAGAAAGGAACTGAATGAAAGTTGGGAAGGGAAAAGAGTTTTCAAAATCTTGCTGATTCAGTCCCAGGAAAGGTGCTTTTAACGGAAAGGTGCCCAGAGCTAGCTCGGCCCTTCTCATTTCCCTTCAGTGACAGGAGCACAGGCTTGGAACCCAAAAGATCATTTACTAACTGTATGTGTAGTTGGCTTCTTAACTTTGGGGAGCCCCAGTTTCCTTTTCAGTGAAATGCAAATGATAATAACCGTCTTATCTGAGGGCCGTTGTACACCAAAAACAAATGAGATGTAATAATAGTCAGCAATCATAATAACCAGCTAATGCTTCTAACATTGATTATCAGCCAACCACTGTTATAGGACACAACACACACGAACCCAAATAATCATCACAGCAACTCGATGAATTTGGTCCTGTTATTACCCTTTCTTTACAGACAGAGAGTTTGAGTTCCCAAAGAGAGGGGCGCCTAGGTGGCTCAGTTGGTTAAGGGTCTGTTTCTTTTTTAATTCTTAAAAATGTTTTAAATGTTTTATTTATTTTTGAGAGAGAGATAGAGACAGCATGAGCAGGGGAGGGTCAGAGAGAGAGAGGGAGACAGAATTAGAAGCGGGCTCCAGGTTCTGAGCTGGCAGTCAGCACAGAGCCCGACGCGGGGCTCAAACCCACGAACCCTGAGATCATGACCTGAGCCGAAGTCAAACGTTTAACCGACTGAGCCACCCAGGCGCCCCAACCTGGAACCTGTTTCAGAGTCTGTGACTCCGTCTCTCTCTGACCCTCCCCTGCTCACGCTGTCTNCTCCAGGTTCTGAGCTGTCAGCACAGAGCCCGGCGCGGGGCTCAAACCCACGAACCCTGAGATCATGACCTGAACCGAAGTCAAACGTTTAACCGACTGAGCCACCCAGGCGCCCCAACCTGGAACCTGTTTCAGAGTCTGTGACTCCGTCTCTCTCTGACCCTCCCCTGCTCACGCTGTCTCTCTCTCTCAGAAATAAATAAAATATTTAAAAAATTTAAAACAAAAAGAAGAAGTAGTTCGCACACTGTCCTACAGTGGATTCTGGCAAAACAAGGATTCAGCCCGAGGCAGTTTACTTCTACTGTCTGTCCTTCTATCCACAATACTCTGAAATTTTCTAACAAAATACCGGGCATAATGCTAGAAATACTCCACAAGTGTTATCTTCTCCTCTTCCCCCTTGTCTTCTCTTCCTCATTACTTAGGAACCCTCAGTTGGATTAATCAGTATCTATGAAAAGATACTTTACTTCACTAGATCCATTACTAGAGAAAAATGAGGAACCAGGATGGAGAAGATGGTGATTAACTTACTAAGAGATCTTTCAGCCTTATATTACGTTTTTATTCAGCTCAGTTTTAAAAATAATATTTCTATTCCAAATTCTGCCTATGATTTCATGCTAAAACCTCTTATTTGGCTTTTGAGGCCCCACAGTATGTGAAGGAGGTGTTAAGGGAGGAAAATGGAAAGTATAAAGACGGAAGAGCCTAACATTGAATATGTGAAAAATGTGAAGTGTGTTAAATATCCTCCGTGGGAAGGGAGGATACATTAATAATTTGACCTGGAAGAGCCCCAAGAGCAAAACTCAGAAGCTATTTAAAAATATGAAAGTCCTAGCATGTCAACATTAAGGAAAATATATAGTCAACTCAAATTTTTTAAATGATGTTATGTGTTAAAAATACTGGATTGCAGAAATTTTCTTCATTATTTATCACAATAGGAGAGTGGTTTTTTTTTTTTTTCTTCTTCACTGAAATACAAGATGTTCTTGTGAACCAAATAACTGGAAGAATCAGGCTCCTACAAAGGGCAAAATGCCAAGAGTCTTCAAACGTTTTATGAGGGCAGATTGGGTAGGATTGGATCCCATCAGATAACTCGAGAGCCTTTATCTGCTGTGAATAGTTCATGATTAATTATTGCTGGAAACGTCTAGGTTAATAAATATTGTTAAAGTCTATGATGCTGCTTATAAATTCAAGGGACCACTATCATTTATTGTTGCCAATTATTTTTGATCACATCATTAATTTTTCAAAATTACATGATGGTGGCGCTATTTTAGATGAATAATTGGCATAAACAGCTGTGATGTCAAAATGGAAACTTTACATATAGTTTTTTAAAGTCATTGTTTCAGATTCGATAAAAAAGAGGTTTGTTCAGTACAAATTAAGAAATTCTCAAACCAATCATCATGAGAAAACATGAGCTTTTGTAAATGTGTTTTATTTAAGGTATCACGAAACAAGATTTTTTTAAATTAGCTTTAATTTATGCAATATTGCATTGCTATAGTTAGTGAGTAAAAACACTTCTATCTTGTTTGATCCTGTAGAGAATATTCAATACAGACTCACAAATTCCTTTGTCTGTCTGCTCAGTCAAGTTTATTCTAAGTCCTATGCATCTTGTGTTGAGTTCTGATACAGTATTAATATGTTTATATCTAACATGTGATGGTTTGAGTGACTCAGAATTTACTGTGATTTTATGATAGTGACAGGGTTTTGTTCTGTTGAGCAACAAATGTGAAAATAAAGCAATTCCTAAGAAATATCAAGTTTATTTTAATCTTGGAGTGCTTTTCCTATAAAGATGTTTTGAGAAAGGTGGAAACAAAACTGAATTTGTCAGGCCCCACATTTAAAGACACTGGCGTAGCCATTCAATTAAATTAGATAATTTTCAAATCTCCACTGTTCTTTGATGAATGTGCATATGAGCATGTGTGTATACATGTACGTGTGTGTGTTGACTCATAATATTACTGCAAAAAACTCAAAACCTAAACCCTCTACGAATCTAAGTTTGAAACATATGGAAAATGTTGAGATACCAATGGGCTTAATATTTAGTTCTACTTAGTCTCATGTGTAGCTTTTTTCTCCATACGTGGCAAACACTAGTCTAGAATATGGCAATATAATAAAAACATGGACTATCTCTACTCTAGGAAAGAGCTGCAGACAGAATAGAGAGATTGAAATGGAACCCAGTAGACATATGTGGGCATACAGAAACAAAACAAAACAAAAAGCCCACTCATGGTCTTTTCAGTAAAAATTCATCAGAATGCCATCACCAAATGGAAACATTTGATAAAATGTGTTAACTATAGAAATGGTAACAACTCTGTTATTTTAAAACATTTCTATGCATCGGAAAAAGACTACCTCATGTTGCCACCCAGAGCCTCAACCCGTAGCTGGTTTGTATGAGGTAGTTAATGAGATTTGGGACTTTGAAACTGGTGACATTAACATGAGATTTGGGACCAGGAATACATACTGTAATGGACTGAGAATATTGAAGACCTTAGGATGGAGTGGATATATTTGCATGTGGAACTCCCCTAGGGGGGCTGAGAGAGGAATGCACTGGACAGAATAATGACCCCCAAAGATGCCCATTGTCTACTCTCAAGAATCTGTGAATACATTATTATTTTACATGGAGGAGGTGACATTTCAGATATGATTGAGGTTATGAACCTTGACATGAGGAGATTGTTCTAGATTGTCCAGGTGAGCCCACCCTAATCACATGATTCGTAAAAATTGAAGAACCTTTCCAGGCTGAGGTCAGAAGCTGAGGCTGGGGGAGATGTGACTAAGACGGAAAGGTCACAGAGATGTAATGGTGCTGGCTGTGAGGACAGAGAAAGGGGACCACTGACCAAAAAATGTGGACCTCTTCCCTACTAGAAGAGGTAGGGAAATGGATTCTCTTAGAGCCTCCAGAGAGGCGCTGATGACTGTGTCAAACCTCTAACTTACAAAACTGTAAGACGGTAAAACTTGTGTTGTTGAGCACTAACTGTGTGATAATTTGGATTCTTAAGCATGAAAATTGAGGCTCCTAGAAGCTATGGCTGCATACAGTGAGAGACCACTCTTTACACAGAATAAGTCCTCTGAGTCTGTGTCTGCATTTCCCTCCTTGCCCTGAAATTCAAAATAGCCTGTGAAAACTCAGGAATGGAGCCCCAGTAAGACCTGGGGGAGACCAAATGGGTGGAGATGATCAAAATCCTGAAGAACCAAAGCTAGTCAGTTTCCAGGTTCAGGAGATCGTATTGAATGATCATTTGAGCGAGGCATGGCCTGAGTGGACTTGAGTCTTGCACCCCTCTTTGTAAAGAATGGGGGTGCCTTTGAGAACTGTATGTGTAGGAGAAGAGGCTGTACTCATAGTAGTTCAATCCGTGTGGATTTATCTATGCAGCCATCCTTATGACAGGAGAAGATAGCAAAATGGAGAGCAAAGGAAATAGAGCCAGAGGCTGTGAACTCAAGAGAACTGAGACACCACACCTGGAGACCCAGGCCAAGCGATATCCTCTTAGACAAGGCAGTTTGGGATCTTTAGACATCTTTGTTTGCTAGGGTCCCTAGATGGCCTGGTCATTTTGGAGGCAGACACCCAAAGGAAGCAAAGCTGGGAACCCAGGATTAAAACCAGTCTCCTTGATAAAGGTTGCTTAGCACCTGAGATAGGCTAGATCATGCCCTGGGTAGCAGGGCAGCCTGCCCTTTCTCTCTGCACTGCCCCCCCACCCCCACATGCACACATGCTGAAGTCTGATGGGCTGTAGTGTGCCTCAGTCTGTATAGTCAGGAATTTACAAGATGCAGGGCCCACATTCATAAAATGACTTAAATTAGCCTCACGAGAACATTCTGTTGTCTAGCTTTGAGGGCCCATAAACAGTAAACAATAAAATCAGCTTACTTCATGCAACACCAGACACCTTACAAAGTACTTTATTTATGGCCCATTCAACAGCTTACCATAACATGATTTAAGTCTTGTTCTAATCCCTGTCTTCCTGATGAGGAAATTGAGGCTCCGAGAGGTTTAACAACTTGCCCAAAGCATAGATGTAGTGAATCACAGAGCCAGGACTGGAGCCCAGGTGCGCTGACTGCAAATGCTAGCTGTTTTCTGTCCCCAGGTCTGCTCAGACCGTGCTCGTCAAGAATAGCTCTATTTCAGCAATCTGGTAGTATCAGTCATAGAATGCAACTATCCCCACATTGTTTCACATTTAACTCTTGGTGACTTATGAGCTTCTCATTGGTCTCCAAGAAAGGCTGCATTTTATGATACCTTGTTAATAACTGTAATACTTGTACAGCCTAGTAGCCAGACTTCTTGGATGCAAATCTTGGCTACACTGCTTCCTGACTGTGCCGGAAGGTGAGCTACAGAATGCAGGCATTTTGGTGGGTTGTGATCAGTGCAACAGCCTCAGCACTCAGTGTGATACACTGTAGATGCTCCACAAATATTTGCAGAGTGAAAGACTGTCTCCATTGGATTATTAAGGGAAATAATCTGTGAACATTCTTAGAATGGTACATGACAACTAATCAATGCTCCATCAATGTTAGGAGTTGTTATTGTACATAAGACTGAAGCCCTAGATCTGTGATTGAACAGGCTGGAGGTCCCTTAAGGTGCCACCGAGGAAGAGGTTTGGTTATTTTATGATTGGAACCTTTCTCTCTTGTTCCTGGCCTTTCTGTCATGTCTCATTCTCCCCTGTGACTACTTTGTTTCAGTGGCAGCAAATAAGAAGGCTTACACGGTATTTACAAATTTTGCTATGAGTGCGGAAGAGTAGCCTTTCCTCTCTAGTACAAAGGTGTAGAAAATACCTTTCAGTATTGGGGAATCACCACTTCTGAAGGTCTTCAAAAATGATTTCCCATCCCAGAGAGGTGGCATGGGTTTTGTTTTCAGCATAAACTAAATATTCACCAATCACTAAAAGCTTTCCCTTCGCTCAAGTGTTTCCTCGAGTTGACTCAGCATATTTTGGGTGCAAGGTCCACGGTCTGGAAGAAGAAGAGACCTGATTGACCTTTACACCAGGGCTTAAAACTGAAGTGCAGTCACTCAGATGAGACCCAAGCTTGGAGGTTGCACCTGTTTGAGAAATACTTCCTCAGGGGAAAACAACGATGAACACAAGGTGTCATTTTCTAGCACGACTCTGCCAGCCTTGTAGGAAGCTGATAATGTTAATTATCTTCATCCAGTAAGCCAGGGTCACCTCCTCAATCAGAAAAGCGGTGCCTGGGTAGAACAAAGTGTTTTTCTCTTTTCCATAAACAAACAAAAGCTCTGCATCCACAACAATGAACCTGGATGCCTGGTGTGCCCATCCCACATATCTCTACACCTGGGCTGTTTCCAACTGGACTTAGGATGAATCTGTGTCAACAAACTGTTGACTAGAGAGGGCTCACTCATGTAAATTATGGAGCCATTTCCTTCCCAGATTTTAAATGCTCTGAAAAGAGAAGATGCCATGGCTCATATTCCTCAGGTAGTCAGAGGCCACACACTCAGCTTTGAAAGTGCTGCTGTGGGTGAAGCATTCATGTAGCCCATTGAGCATTCTGGGTAGACAGCTATGTCCCTTCCACATGCTTGTCCATTCAGCTTATAAGTATCGCAAGATACATAAAACACAAAGCCATCTGACTGAGTAGCTGTCCACCTTCAGTTGTTCATAAGTCCAATTTAAGTATGATCTGGGGACAGGAGCACAGGATGGTAACCAAAGCAACAGGGCTTCTGGGGAGGAGAATGGCATGTTAATAACATATTTATCATCAATGATGCAACTTCTGTAGGCATCTGCTTGCCCCAGTTTGGTGCCATATGGCAGCCAACACCGATTTCCTCCCACCTTCCTGAACTGACTTTCTTTTGACCTCAGTTCAATTTGAAACAGATTAATGCTGATGGACTTGAGTAATTAACTAAACCAACAGGTTTAAAAAAAAAAACAGCGAACTTTGTTGTGCAGTAAGAAAGTAAGTTAAGATTTTCCGTGAATGGTTTCAGAACCAGGAGACACAATCATCTTTGGAGCAGAGTGAAGGCCACCTACCTAGCAGGAAGAAAATGAGTGGGCAGAAAAGCCTGAGAGGTTAATAATGACTTGTCTCTGATGATCTAGCTCTTCATTTCCTAACTAGGCACCCTTGGCATCGGGAGCAGTGCCACTTGTGTGTAAAGTGGGAAGGACAGGTAAGGTGGTCTTGCCCCTCATTCTGTCCCTACTGCGTTAGGCTAATCCTCAGCCATATTGGACCTGACCCATACCAACACTCCTGAAAGTAGTGTGGGAATCTCTTCGGTTTTGTCACCATCTTTCGGTGACTAATTAGAATCTTTCCATTTCAGCAGTTGTCTCTTCCTTAGTCACAACTATAATGATGTTCAGGAGGGCTTTACTAACGTCACTTTGCGAGCA
This sequence comes from Crocuta crocuta, assembly GCF_008692635.1. Lineage (NCBI taxonomy): Eukaryota > Metazoa > Chordata > Mammalia > Carnivora > Hyaenidae > Crocuta > Crocuta crocuta. The sequence continues at coordinate 2,898,809 of NW_027528869.1, forward strand.
TCAATTTGATAAGCTGTAACTTTCTGGGAGGTGCATCAAACCTTTGTAGATTGGAAGATAATACATGAAAATGCTTAAGAAACAAAACAAAAGTGCTCTCGATTTCTGACACATGTGAAAGGGGTGAGTCCTTGACATAAGTTACCACATGCCACCTGACATCCCGGAAGTTGGTCTTGCAGAGATAGTGGATATTGAGATGGTTGCGGAAATTATATGTGGAGAACCTGACACCATCCGTAAGATTTTCTTTGTGGGCTTCATCAAGTTCTTGATGGTCAGACAATCAACCCAGCATCCTGTAGCAACCAGCGGATGGAGTATGGACACAGCAAGTGGTCCTGCTGTTGTCAACAGAATTGCTTTTAACCAATAAAGCAAAATAGAACTCCTTGGCAGCTGTGAACTGGACATCGTGTTAAGCATTCCTGGAAGAGATGGGCTCCAGGCTTTTAAACAACACCAAGGCTGTATATATAGTACATGAATCTGAGATCATGGAATGCTAGTAAAAAAGCGAAGCATTCCTAGTACAGATTTTGCTGAACACCAACCTTTCTTCAAGAGATCAGGCTTCTTTTTTTTTTCTTAATTAAAAACATTCAGCCTAATAAAAGCTATTTTCAAAAGCATAGGTTCTGAGGCGAGAACATATATATTTCAAGACCCAAGGAGCAGCAGACAATGAATGAGGAGTAGAAAAAGAGCGCTTCAAAAGATCAGTTTCCAGTGACTTGTGAATGATCATTTATGATCATACTTAAATGTCTTTAGCCTTCGCGCCCTTCATAGCAGGCCTGGAATGTGCTGTTGAAGGAAGTCAGTGTTTGTTATTTAGAGCCCAGCCTGGATCCTGTGAATGTGTGTCGTGCAAGCATAGATGTCCTACAGCTGCACGCTCCCTTTTTTCCCCTTTAGCATATTATTTAGCATAATCCCCCCAAAGTTCTCAAAACAGGGACATAATCTTAAATCCTTGCACAGAGTTTGTGAGTCATTGTTTTGATAGTTCTTGTAAAGGTACTTACTTTTTTTTCCTGCTGGCAAAGTGAAATCTCAGATTCAAATCCTCTTGGGGGGAGGGGTGGGAAAGTAGAGACTAAAAAGAAGCAAGGCTCTTTTCACTGATTCACTCCTTTTTATAGTGTAATAATAACCTGAATCCTTTGCCTACCATTGAAATTTAGGAACATGAGAATGCATGCAGGGAAAATAATAGCCAAACGTTCTTAGGCAGATTTCTCTTGTTTGCAATGATATTTATAATTTCTTTTGCTTACAATACCCAACCCAGACTCGGAGTCAAAATTCCAGATCATCAGGAATTTCTCCAAGCTCTAAATTCAGCACACTTTCTACTATATTGCATTGCCACGAGTCCATTATTATGTCATGGACCCTTGCAGGTTTCTAAAGCCGTCATGCAGGGGAAACAGAAGACAGGACTCCAGTGTGTGGAATGTGGGAATGGGTGTAGAGTTCAGACAGGCAGCTATAATTCTCTAATAAAAAGAACCAGGATTCCTTGGCACCAGGGCTAGGGCAGGCAAATGGAAGATAAGGATGGGATATCTTGTGGTATCAGAAAGTAAGGAAGTGCTGACAAATAGGAGAGCACAGAGGCATGTCCACCAACCTGAAAGGGCCCCCAGTGGTGAGAGTTGGAACCACTTGAACAAAATAAATAGGAACATAAATCCAATAATAGTCGTGATTATAACCCAAGGGAAAAATATGGATATCCTTGAGTCCGCACTGATATAAACAATAAGTAACCAAAGAAATAAAAGGGGAAGAAATGACAAGTCTTCCTTATAAAATAATTCCAATTAATCAATGAAGAATGAACACAGGAAACAGAACGTAAGAACACCAGGGTAATAATTGCTGCAGGCAACCATGGATGGATTTAGTGGGCAAAAGTTGAAGATATTTGCATAATCTGAATGTTTTACCCCTAAAATAAATATTTATTTTATTTTGAGAAAGAGAGTGTGAGCAAGGGAGAGGGACAGAGGGAGAAAGAGAGAGAATCTTATCCACTGAGTGTGGAGCCCAACATGAGACTCGATCCCACGACTCTGGGATCATGACCTGAGCCAAAGTCAAGAGCCAAAATCAAGATGCTCCACCGCTGAGTCACCCAGCCGTCCCTAAAATAAACATTTATTAATTGAAAAGGGAACAATGTTAACTGTATAGTGAAGAAACCTGGCAGATATCACCTTAACCAAGTCCTAAAGTTAGCCTCCCTAGGAATAAAGCATAATGACATGGTAATAAGCTACACTGGGAAGTGCACGTCATCTCAGTGGCATTCTTTCCAATAATCTCAATAACCTCATATCTAATCCTGGCTTAATATCAGACAAATCCAAATTGAAGGACATTCTACAAAATAGCTGACTAGTACCCTTTAGAAGTGTCAAAGTGGAGAAAGACAAAGAAAGACCGAGACACTGTCACAGATTGGAAGAGACGAAGGAGACGTGACAATCAAATGCATCATGAGATCCTCAGTTGTATCCTGGAAAGGGGGAAAAGGGGACAGTATTGACAAAACTGGTGAAACCCAAATAAAACTTGTAGTTTACCTGATGGTATTGTACCGGTGTTAACTTCCTACATTGCACTATGGTTATGTAAGAGCCTAACAGCACATGAATGTGGGTGGAGGGAATAGGCAACTCTCTGTACTATTTCTACAACTCACGTAAGTCTAAAATTTCAACATAAAAAGTCCTTGCGTACGTGATGTTTGGTTCTCTCTCTATACTCTTCAACACTAGAAAATAAATGTAAGGCATTTGGGACGGTGGTAAGATCGCTGCTTATCACAAAACTTGTCATTTGTTCATTCAGCAGCTACTCAGCTGCCACTAGTTCGGTTCCATGCGTTCGGCTGAGGGATTTAGCAGCTGACAAGCCAAGTAGATCCCAATAAAGGCAGCGAGAGCCTGGATGAGGTCATGCAAATTCTTCTCCCAGAAGCGCCTTCTCCCTAGTATTTTAGCTATCGAATTAAACCAACGTTTATTTACACCTACTCTATGCTAGCCACTGCCCAAACTCTGGAATATAACAGTGAAGAAAATAGTTAAAACAATGGAATTTGCAGGGGCACCTGGGTGGCTCAGTTTCATGAGCATTTGACTTGATTTCAGTTCGGGTCATGATCTTATGGTTGGTGAATTCAAGTCCCTAGTTTGGTTCTACACTGACAGCACAGAGTCTGCTTGGAATTGACTCTCGTGTGTGCGCACTCTCTCTCTGCCCCTCCCCCGTGCTCTAGCTTTCTCTCAAATAAGCTTAAAAAAAAAAAAAAAGAAATGGAATTTGCATTCTAAAGGGGAAGAGATATAATAAGAAAACAAATAAATATTTACAACGCAAATTGTGTCAATAATGATAGCTGAAATGGAAAACAATAAATCTGGGAATAGAAACAGCGTTGAGGGTTACAATTCTATAATTTTTTTTAATGTTTTATTTATTTCTAGGAGAGAGAGAGAGAGAGACAGCGTGAGCAGGGGAGGGTCAGAGAGAGAGGGAGTCACAGACTGAAACAGGCTCCAGGCTCCGAGCTGGCAGTCAGCACAGAGCCCGACGCGGGGCTCGAACCCACGAACCGCGAGATCATGACCCGAGCGAAAGTCGGACGCTTAACCGACTAAGCCACCCAGGCGCCCCTGAGGGTTGCAATTTTAAAGAGTGGTCGGAGAAAATTTCAATGAGAAGATGTCAGTTAAGCAAAGATCTGAGGAAAGTAAGGGAGTGAGTCTTGTGGTTGGTTATCTAAATAAAGAGCATTCTAAGCAAAGGGAACAGCAAATGCCAACCTTCTGTGTATGCAAGGACACCAGGGAGGGAGGAAGGGAAGGAGGTCGGAGAGATTCTTGAAGGTAGCGAAGCCATACAGGTAGTGGTAGAGACTCCGACTCTTACTGGAATGAGGTGGAAAGCCACTGGAATATTTTAAGCAGAGCAGTGCTATTATATGGTTTATGTTTTAATAGTACTACTCTGATTTCGATGCGAAGAATACAACAGAGTGTATATTTAGGGCCGAGAGATCGAAAACTAAGGTGGGACTTAGAGTTAGTTGGCTATTTCAACAATCTGGGTGGGACAGTGCAAATAGAGAGCATTTCCATCATTGCATAAAGTTCCACTTGACTTATTGGGAAGAGGGACAATATGGGAGACCTTGGCTTCTTTTGCTGACTGCTGTCATATGACCAAGGGATCCCTCTCTCTTTACCCCGAGAGGACATGGTAGGCTGGGGTGCTCCACTTAACTCCTGCCATCGGAGAGCAAAAAACTGTGAAAGGGGTAATGGGTTCCTCCTTCTCGCAAGTAGAACATTTATTTCTCTCTGAGAATTATCATTTCAGCTGGAAAAGCTCTGTTAAGGAAGAGCAAATAAAAGGTTGCTATTGAGTACACATCACATGCTAAATACAATTTTAATATGATACTGGTATAAGCACACATTATGTGCACCCAGAATGTGCTAAATACAATGATCTCATTTCATCTTTACACCAAGTACGCAAAATGTATCTCCATTACTTGTTAAAGCCAATGTTTGGAGAAGATAAATTAGTGTAGGAATTAGTGTTGGAGCAAGAACTGATCCCAAAAACCATTTGCTTTTCACTGATACGCTTTATACGGCCTCCTTCCTGGACATTTCTTCATGCATGATGATCAAAGAAGGATGTCAGGAGATTAGACATCTTTGTACATGTGTTTGTGTAACTTCCTTGTTATATCCATAGAAACTCTGTGGCCTTCTTCAAGTGACAGTGCTTACCCAAGCTTGATCTTAGAGCAGAGTATGCTTTTTTGTCCTCTGTTAAAAGCCTCTTCTATTAAAGAATGAAAGATAAACATCTCTTCACCAAGAAGACATTAAAGTTGGCCATGTGAGAAAAAGACATTCCGGCGGAAGTCCATGAACTTTGGATTGAGTGAGGGTGGGGGACAGAAGTTATGGTCTTGACTGCCGCTGGTTAGCCTTGTGACCTTGGGTAAGTAAGTAATCCGTCTCTCTGGACATCTAGTCCTCATCCTTGAGACTCCAGTCTGTATAAGAGCTTTATACAGTCTAGCTCTGGAGCTTTAGAACCCAGCTTGGCATCCTCTATTCTTATTTACTCTGGTGGGAAGAAGTTTTCTAGGTCCTTGTATCTTTGGTGTCTGTTTACTTCCTGATAATGCAAAGGAAAGAATTATGTAACCCTATAAAATTGTTATAAAGGCTTACTGCAGTGTAATTATTTTAGCTAGGACAACTAAAAAGAAAAGGTCTCAGAGTATTTAGTTTTGCTTTTAAAAATAGCCAAATGACCAAGGAAAAGCAGTAAATATATATGATCTTAATCCACATTTATACCAGTCATTGTCTGACTTCAGAGCTAACAGTGGTGTGGCTGGTCACTGAAGTATGAGCAAACTACTGAGAGCACTAAGACCTCAGACCTTTGGAACTTTCTGGCTGCCAGACAAATCATGTTTAAATTTTATTAATAGATTCATATATTAATATTTAGCATCTGGTTGTTCTGAATATTACATTTATACTTGGCATACTGTAAGCCGTGTTTTTATAACATCTATTCTTCTGTCCTTCCCGCCTTTTCACAAACTATCTTGATTTGAACCCCCAGTTTAGCCTGCGGTCGTGGAAAAGTTTTGTCCATGGTTAAGAGAATTGACTCACAAGAGATAAACTAGAAGGTCTAATTATCTCTGTAGGAATCTTAATTGAAACCAAACTATCCCCTGTGTTAATTTTTTTTTAATAGGAAGAAAAGCGAAACAGCAAAGCAAGCATCCAAGTCCTCCTCTGAAAATCATTTTCTGCTTAATAGTGAAGTTAACAAGAGGTTTTTCCTGGGTATTATTCATTCACTGGGATCATTTTGGCTGTCCCCAGGGCCATCGACTCTTCCCAGCTGCCGCATTAATCTCCGGGAAATCCCCATCGCTGCAACTGTCACTGTATAATTAAATGCTTTGTTATTTTCCGCATGGTCCTGTACTTTGGCAGCTTATTTTCATTAATAGCAGGGCCTGTTCTTTGTCACTAATCTCATATGGCTGTGAAGAAGTAGGCTCCAGATCTTTCCTTTTTTTTTTTCTTTGTAATTTCTTCTTTTTCTAAATCAAGCAGCTTCCTCCTCTTTCTCCTTTCTCCTTCTTTTTCTCTTTCTCCTCTCCCCTTGTTTATCTCTCCGACTCCAAGCCAGATTCGCATGTATCATATTGATATCAACTATTTCTTTTTATTTTCCTTTTAGTCACTTCTCAGAAGAGTATTTTAAATTTTAGAGTTGAACGTGCATTGCTTTTAAATGGGTTTCCCCACAAAGGTTAATTTTTGGCTTCAGCACATGGTCCAGCAAATGTCTAGACGATATGGATTGCTCTGAAAACTGAACAGGTGAAAAATAAAGAATTACGCTCCTTGATGTTGTCATCATGCTAATAATTTTTTCATTGTGGCCGCAAGGGTCACACCTTCACAATACAACAGGGTATTTAAAAATCATTATTTTGGGGGGCGCCTGGGTGGCTCATTGGTGAAGCGTCTCACTTTGGCCCAGGTCATGATCTCATGGTTCATGGGTTTGAGCCCTGAGTCGGGGTCTATGCTGACAGCTCAGAGCCTGGATCCTCTTCAGATTCTGTGTCTCCCTCTTTCCCTGCTCCTCCCTGACTTGCATTCTCTCTCTCTTTCTCTAAAATAAATAAATACAGTAAAAAGTAAAGTAAAAGCATTATTTTTCTTCAGAGATTCTAACCCCAGAATTTTCTCTTGGTGCCCTATTAGTGCTTAAAACAGATCTCAGTGCTTTCATACAGATAGAGTTTCTTGACAGTAAATGGCATGTCTTGCCCTAGCAGCAGGTAGTGACATCAGGAAGGTCTAGGGGACTCTGGGGTACCAATAGCAGAGGTCACAGAATTGAATCACAAACTCCATAAGGATGTTCTTTACTCACACTTGCACCCCCTGTCCAGTGATACTCAGCCTTTGGGTATACATTAAATTTATGTGGGGGAGCTTATAAAAATCTTGATGTGTCAGTCACCCCCAAGACCAATGTGAGAGGGAATAGTTTTGGGGAGAGAGAATTAATTTAATAATTCCAAAGAATAGTGGCTCAGAGTTCCCATTGGAGGCCATGCTTACCATTATAAATTTGGCACCTACTTTTATCTCACTTTCTCTTTAAAGGGGCAGATCCTGCTTAGGCTCAGGAGTCTGACCAAATAAGAACATGCATTGCTGCTTACAGACCGGGAACAACACTCTTGACCTCTCTGGGCCTCAGTTCTCTCATCTGTCATCTGTGCATATGGGTGTCGTGAAATTTAAATACGAAAATACTTATGCGGGGGGTGGGGTGGAAGCACCTGGGTGGCTCAGTCAGTTGGGCATCTGGCTTCAGCTCAGGTAATGATCTTTCAGTTTGTGAGTTCAAACCCTGTGTCGGGATCTGTGCTGACACCTCGGAGCCTAGAGCCTGCTTCGGATTCTGTGTCTCCCCCTCCCTGCCCCTCCCCTGCTCACATTCTGTGTGTGTCTCTCTCTCAAAAATAAATACACATTACAAAAAAATTTTAAAAGAAAGAAAATACTTATGGGGTGCCTAGGTGGCACAGTCGGTTAAGCATCTGACTCTCGATCTCGGCTCAGGTCATGATTTCACAGTTCGTGAGACTGAACCCCACATTGGGTTCTGCACTGATGGCGGGGAGCCTGCTAGAGATTCTGTCTCTCCTTCTTTCTGTCCTTCCCCTGCTTTTGCTTTATTTCTCTCTCAAAATAAATAAATAAACTTAAAAAATTTAAAAAGAAAAGAAAATGCTTATACGGTGTGAAGACAACATGTGGCACTTGCTAAGAACCTAATTAATCATTAAGGTGTCGGTTGGCCTGACACTTCTCCGCACCTCACTTCTGTTTCCATGCTTCTTCCAGTCCCACAAACTCACCGTAGATGGCCCCGGATTCACAGTTCTCTCTCAGACCTCCATAGTTTTATACAGACTTTTCATTTTAACTACAAGAAGTTATCCTCTTTGTTTACTCAGCAAAGTAGTATTTATCCTTCAAGGATTAGCTCGGTTTCTACCTGCGAAACACCCTTCACCTTACCTAATCAGACTTAAGAACTTCCTTAGGGACTATCCTCCAGCACTTCGTAACTACCTTGACAAGGGTAAAGTATGCTAATAGCTTGAAGCCCCATCCATCTGTCTTCCCATTAGATTCTTCATTTCTTCTTCTTTTTTTTTTTAATGTTTTTTTATTTATTTCTGAGAGAGAAAGAGAGACAGCATGAGCAGGGGAAGGTCAGAGAGAGAGAGAGGGAGACACAGAATCTGAAGCAGGCTCCAGGCTCTGAGCTGTCAGCACAGAGCCCGACGCGGGGCTCGAACCCACGAACCGTGAGTTCATGACCTGAGCTGAAGTCGGATGCTTAACCGACTGAGCCACCCAGGCACCCCTAGATTCTTCATTTCTAAGGGCAAGAACGAAATCTTGTATGTTTTGTATCCCAGTGCCTGGAGCAATACATGGAACAGAGTAGGTATTTATATATATTGTTGGAATGAATAAAACTGAGTTCTTCTAATGTCTTTTTCAAACACAAAAAACGTTTGGAGTTGCCCAGAACACTGTTAGGAGTCAGAAGGAGAGGAAGAGACTGAGAGCCAGCCCTGTAAAGAAGGAGATTACCTGGTAGGCAGAGAAAAGCATGGAAGAGGAAAAGGGGATGTTCAAATACCAGTAGCCTCTCTAGGGGAAAGTGTTTTGATTGTGTACTGAGGGTTCAAAATTTAATTCATTAAACTGAACTGAATTACAAGCTTCCTGAGGAGCTTTCCTACCTCTGTAACTTCCTTTTCCCACTGGCTCTCAACCTGTGGGTGCATTTTGGAATCATCTGGGAGCTTTTAAAAAATCTTAGGCCACATCCTATACCTAGGCATTAGCATTTTTTTAGTTTCCTTAGTGGTTTCATTGAGAAGCCAAGGTTGAGAGCCACTGCCTCAACGTAACCTAAGTCAGCCTCTTGTTCATCATGGAGGCTCAGAATCTGTTCTCTAATTGCATAGCTGACCTTTCATTCATTACCCAGCTCCCTCATCATAGCTGAGAATGAGAGCAAATTTCAGTGTTTTCCAAATACTGAATTCATCAGCCCTACAAGTTTTCAAAACAGACGAGAACAACTAATTTGTAGCTTCAGGGAATGAATCTTTGACACTACCGTATTTTTTTTGTATGCTCATCTTTGCTGTCAAACTAACATATTACGTTCTTAGAGTGGTAAGACAGCTTTAAAACTATTGTGGCAGGAAAATGGTGTTTCAGGGAGGGAAATAGAGTGTTAATGCCTCTGTTTCTGCCAGTTGACCAGTCAGGTGTCCTTTAACCCTTACCGAAGGAAACAGAAAATTCTCCCTGTAGACAGTGGGTGTTCAGCACATAACAGCCGCTAGATATTCCCCCAGAACTGTTGCTCTGAACTTAATTGCTGGTGTGAGTGGAGAATTGCACGGCATTGTATGGTAAAGGGAAGAATCCATGAAGATCAAAATTTCTTTCACTCCTAGAAGCAAAAAAAAAAAAAAAAAATCTAAAGGTGAAGGAATAGAAGAGATGAGGAGGAGGACCATTTAAACTCTGGCTTTGCTTCCCATCTTGATAGTCAAGGAGTACTGACTTCTAAGCAAACTTCGGAGCCTATGGATTCATGTTGAAACGCACACTGCCAATATGTTGCTCGTTGCTTCTGGAACACTCTCTATGGCATGCCACAGAGAGAAACTTTTAAAAGTTCATGTTTCATCAGCGTTCCTTGAGGGGGTGGAAAGGATGTTCCTTATAGATTGGCACAGATGAATATCATTAAGCAGATTGCCTTCGCCTTGTGCAGAAGTGCATTACCATAGAAAAGGCAGCTTTTCTCTTTCATCTGCACAGCTGTTTAATGTAGTAGCTTGTCCCTTGTGTGCCTAAAACCCATATAATGTAGAGATGGATGGATTTGTATTAGTTTTCTATTGTTGCATGACAAATGACCACAAATTTAGTGACTTAACATAACACTCATTTATTAGCTCATAGTTTTCATGGGCCAGGAGGCCAGACTGATCAGAGGTGGGTTCTCTGCTAAGGATCTCAATTATGGTGTGACCTAGGTGCCTCCTCATGCTGGGGCTTGATCTGGGAAAAATCTGTGTCCAAGCTTATTGAAGGTATGGAGAGAATTCATTTGCTTGTTGATTGTCAGCCAGGAACCTCCCTCAGCTCTAGAAGTGCCACTGTTCCTTGCCACACGACTTCCTCACAGCCTGAGCTTACTTCTTCAAAGCTAGCGAGTAAATCTCTCTCATTCCAGTCTGTGTAACATAGCACAATTACAGGAGTGACATACCATCACTTTGCCATATTCGGTTGGGTACAAGTGAGTCACAGTTTCCACACTCAAGAAGAGGTGTGAGGGCAGGGGTTCGCACAAGGTAACGACTTATTGCTGTGAACCCAGTATGGATGTTCATCACAATATTCTGAACAGGCACTTTACTGAAGTTGTTAATTTATTAGAATGAACTCAGTAAAGATGGCCTCATGTAGAGTAAAAGAAAGAATACTGAGACTAATGTGCTCTGTAATTGTGTAGCTCCATGGCCTTAGACGAGTCGCTTAAATTTTGAGACGGAGTTTTATTTCCAATAAAATGGGAACAACTAACATCTCCTGTATGAGTTGTAAATGTAAAGTTACACATGTGTTTGAAAGTTTCTGTAAGTTATTCAGTAAATCTTAGTTTCCATTAAGAACAGTGATCAGAGATTATTTTAGATGTCTGTGTCCTTTAAACCCAGGATCAAACCACTAACATTAAATGTCTCTTCGTTTAACTCAACTTCTGGAATTTTACCAACGAGTGTGGAAACAGTAGTTTATAACTTATTTTCTCTAGCAAGTATGAACTACTATTGCAGGGTCAGGCTCTAATTGAATCCTCCAGGACCAGATTATATACAGGGAAAAATAATCAGACAAATAGAAGTATCTTAATAACCTTAGGCTTTTTCTCTCCCTATGAAAAAGATGAAAGGGGAAGGGGAACATTTTCTCGGCATAGAGTGATGATGAAGATTCCAGAATATCAAGCTTTAGGTCACAGAATTTCACCCCAGCCCATACTGTTCTTTTTTTAGGGAATGTGTTTGAGGTTTGGATTGTTAAAGGACACAATTTTAGGAATATAGACCATATGTCAGAAGCCAAGAAACTAAATATGTTTTTTTTCAAGTTTTTATTTAAGTTCTAGTTACTTAATATGTATGGTAAAATTGGTTTCAGGTGTGGGATTTGGTGATTCATCCCTTGCATACAGCATCATGTGCTCATCACAACACGTGCTGTCCTTGGTACCCATCCCCCATTGTATTTTATATTCTAGGTGTTGAAACACTGCAGACTTTAGGTTGAGTTTGTGTGTATTCTGACAATTATGGCAACCCACATAAGATCTGAGTGTTTTGGGGGTGATGAGTATTACATGAACATAGGGGTCAGAAAAAATTGCAGGCCCACACTTACTTCCTGAGACCTTGTCTGCTTCGGAATGAGGTGAATGTTGGGGGAATCACACGGAGGGTATTTGTGCTTAGTCTGTGTCTGACAAGTGACTGGAGCTGCTTTTCTGTCACTTTCCATCTGTATGTTGTATAAGGTGAAGGGAAAATAAAATTACATATGAAACAGAATGACCTTCCTTACGCCTACCCCTACCCTTTCTTGTGATATTTTCAATCATGCCATCTAAGAGAGGCTTGCAAAGCACTGAGTTCATATTCTGAAAGAACTCCTGAGGCCTGGCCCTCTTAAGAAGTAAGAATTACAGGAAAATCGCATAGTCGCCCCCAAACTGACTTGGTAATATACATTTTTAACAATTCTTTTCAGACTGCTTTTATGACACACTGTCTGTCATTATGATTTGCTGTCATGGGATGCCATTAAATTCAGCAGTTCCAACACACTGTGTTCCCAGGTTTACAGCTTGTCATAATGATCTGGGTCTCTGTGAACTCCTGATAAATTAGGCCTGAGTGGTCCCATAATATGCATGGGGAAGAAGGTTTGCTGGATTGAAAAACTTCAGACCTTCTGGTTTATTATATCTTTACTAGAAAAAGGAAATTATAGTTGATATTCCTTTTTTTTTTTTTTTTTAAGAAGAAGCCATAGGGATGGCTGGGTGGCTTAGCTGGTTAAGTGTCTGACTTCGGCTCGGGTCATGATCTCATGGCTCATGAGTTTGAGCTCTGCATCGGGTTCTGTGCTGACAGCTTGGACCCTGGAGCCTGCTTCGGATTCTGTGTCTCCTTCTCTCACTCTGCCCCTCCCCCTCTCATGTTTTCTCTCTTTCTCTCTCTCTCTCTCTCAAGAATAATCAAACATTCAAAAAATTTTTAGTAAGAAAGCCCACAAGTTTAAGAAAATCAAGTGACATACATTTGAGAATAAATAAGACCTTCTTCCTGCAAAACTGCTCTTACCTACAAAGGAGCATCTTTTCTATTTGTTTGGACTAGGCCCATTTGACTTAACTACATGTCACTACTACAGTCATGTATTATTCACATTATTAAAAAAATAGAAAATGTAGACATTCTTAAAAGATGATGTTAAAATTAATAGAAACAGAAGTTTGAATATTTTCTTTTGCATCCCGTTGGAGACTACTGGTGTGGATGAAAAATGGACGAAGATGTGTTACGTGATTTATCCGTATTTTTCCTTCCCCAATTTGTACTCATCACCCTGTCCTGACTCCTGAGTGTCATGTGTGTCTGGTGGCTGCAGAAGTTGGAGAACGATAGCAGAATATGGTGGGTTTCCATAAATTCACATCACACATTTTACTTTTAGAAAAGTTCCTTGGCTTCCTACAAAAACCTGATAGAGAAACAGAGATATGAAGTGTTAGCTTACAGGCTCCTCGTTGCACTCTTTAGAGAAGCTGAAGAAATACATAGCTCTGATAAAACTGGGCATTATTCCCAGCTGGGTCCGTGGTAGGCTCACCCTGAAATGTGTGACTTTAGGGTTAATTAGGATCGACCTTTGCTTTCCAAACTATTGAAAGGCCTGTGTAAAAGATGTGCTTTTTATGGATTTAAGATAAATGATAATAAAATGATTTTTTCTAAAATGATATAGGAAGGCCAGTTATTTAAAGAAAAGAAAATATCCTAATAGCTTTCTAATTTTTTGACATCTCACAATGACAGATTGTGAAGTACATATGTTGTAAACATAAAACTTTACATAACATCAGGAAAAATACTCTTACTGGGTTAGAAATTGTACCTCTGAACTAGACGTTTCGATTGAATACCATATTTTATGGCTTCATCGGTTTTCTATCACTAAAAATTGAGATAGATGCTTATATTTTTTGGCTGTCAGAAAGAAATGCTTCTATTTATTAGTATATATTTCAGGAATATGACACAAATTTTTGAGTTGCAAAAATGGTGTAGGATGAGTATACTTGTCGCAACTTAAATTTGTAAACAAAATTATTTTTATTCAGCATTTACTTTTTTAAGCTCCACCCCCGGGTTGATGAGCCAACTTTAAAACTCTAGCACTTTCTTGATCACAGATTATTATGTGGACTCCTGCCTATCTCACAGTTTATGTTAAAATTTAAATGATATCTTGACTGAAAAGGCATTTTTGAAACCATTAAGATAATGTGATAAGGAGTCGTTATTATTACATTATGTATTATATAATATTGTATTGCTACATTTATCAAAATTTAGGTCTTCGATCCCATATCTGCCATCACTTTTTCATACTGTTTGGATAAGAATCTTTTGAGTCATCAGGAGGTGAAAGACCATTAGTGTTAAGTCAGAATATAGAGATGAACAGTTTATATCACTTGATGTCGGGGTCATTCTGGAATCGGCATGTGTGAAGAAAGCACATGTTTTGCAATTTGGTGATTGGTTCACCTTTCCTAGAGTTTATCTATTTTTAATGGCTTTAGATTAAAAGAAGTATGTCATGTATTTTATGTGATCTTAGATCTTTGAGTCAGTATTTGATTATTTCTCACCTCTGAAACTCTTAGTAGCCATCATGGCCCCATTATGTTGAAGACCAGGGAGAAATTACATGGTGTAGATGGACAGTTCATTTAGTAAGAAGCCAGGAAACCCTCTTCATGTGTAGTCTGAGATAAGATTGTCTCATCAACTGTAATTTAATTCTTGAGAGTATAAAAGAGAAAATGACTATATTTCCAGATGACTCCTGCCCATCATCATAATGACATTCTTCCAGAATTTTCTCTGAATGCAAAGGTATTCAGCCACACCTTTGCAATGACCTCACAGGGCATTTTCCACCTGGCTGTATGTGTCACCTCACTTCTCACCTTCTTCTCTCTGTCCTCCACCCTCTCCTCATTGATATAAACTTAGGAGGGCTGCCCTGGCAGATTTTAGTCATTTCCTTCTTTCCCATAAGGGATGGAGAGGAGGTTCACCCAGACACAATAATAGAATCTAACATTTATTGAGCTCTTCTGATGTGTTGGGAATTGTTCTGAACATTTTACTTAGAATAATTGATTTCTTTCTATATTAATTGATTTCTTAACAACCCTATGAAATAGCTCACGTTATCTCTGCTTACAGATGAGGAAATTGAGGAGAAGACTTTAAGTGGGTGATACAGCCAGGATTTGAAACCCAGCTGCCCTGGCTGCCAGCACCCTAACCGTGTCTTGACAATAGCAGATTACTCACTCTTTTAAGTCTGCAGAGCCCAGCTATTTAGCAGTCTTGATGAATGGGGTATCTGTGAACACAAACAAGGAAACAAACCCCATCCAGCTTTTGAATTGGTTGTGGAATTTCATAAAAGGGCTCTAGCTTAGTAGTTCACATATTGTTTGGATTATTAAGATTTTTCAGCATGAGGAAGACTAGCCTGCTGACTATTGGGACTCGCTCAAGGCCTCCACTGTTCTGGGTGGGTTGAGGGCTTTATCTGGACGGCTGTGTATGGGCTGGTTCTGAACGAAACCAGTCTCAGATGCAGAAGCTGAACCAAAACCAGATTGTTAAAGCGGTTGGTGTCTGTGTTCAGTTTCTTCCTGGCTGAGGGATGTTTGCCAAGGGAACAAAAAATAAGTGGAAAAAACGAATATCTGGATGCAATAGAGTTGTCATTATTAATCATTTGTGTATATTAGAAGGACCAAGACTGGAACATATAAAGTATCTCTACAACTCACGGCCTGCCTAACAACTATAAGCAACCTGGCTGTGTGGTCTCATTCCCCAGTTCGAATTAAGAATACTAGAAAACTCTGTCTTCCGCTCACAAAGTTGGGAGCCCCACCCCTTTCCATCCCTTACCACTTCCAAAAGGGAAGATACATCCCTACGGAGTCAGGCAGGAGTGAGGCATCTGTCCTCAAAGTGAGGCTGATAGATCCACCTCAGAGATTTATCAGTAGTGCCAGGGATGGATAGTGGTTTAGAATCCTCTCGTTTCTAGCAGATAGGAGGGCTCCACATCATCTCTGTTGACTTCAGCCAGTGTAACTCCAGTCTGCAAGCTTGTGGCTCTAGTTAGAGGGTGCTATGGATGATTTATAGGGTTTGCCTCAAGGGCGTGGGGTTTTGCGTTTGAACATTCGTGGCCACAGCTTTCAGAACTACTGCTTATAGGAAGCTTGGCTTTTGGGGCTGTGCAGAGAGAGTCAGGGATCCTCCTTAATGCCGGAGGCATAGCCAGTAGCTCAGGCCTTTCCACCCAAGGCTCCAGCTCTCCCACCTCTTACTCCAGAATAAGAAAGAGGGGTTTGAAGAAGGCTTCTGGAGGATGAAAGGTCAAGGGCAGGAGCCTCCAGGATGCACATATGTGCCATTTCACACTGGATAGTTTTGATTTTATAATTCAAAACTTTATTAATTTCCTATGTCAGCCCTTTGCCGTAAAACTTCAAGGTCTCAATTGCTTGTGATGATTTTTCTCTCTGTTTGAAAAGACAGTGTTACATTCTTATTATATTCCTTGACTTTCCAGCTAGAAAAAGTGAAAATTCCTAGCTGAAGAACACTGTTACATTATCCTGCCTTCTTTCTTTTTTTTTTTTTTTTTTAATATTTTTAATTTACTTTTGAGAGAGAGAAAGAGCATGAGCAGGGGAGGGTCGGAGAGAGGGAGATACAGAATCCGAAGCAGTCTCCGGGCTCTGAGCTGACAGTCAGCACAGAGCCCGATGCGCGACTCGAACCCATGAACTGTGAGAGCACGGCCTGATCCAGAGTCGGAGGCTTAACTGACTGAGCCACCCAGGTGCTCCAATCCTATCCTTCTTTCATTTTCTTCCACTGGAAACCTCTTAAAATTAAAATGGGATCGACTGCATGAATTTCATGTCTCTTCCTCCTTCTTCTCAAAAACTACTAAACTCAACCCACCTGCTTTTCATTACAGCTCTGGCCTGGCCACTGGCCCTGATGGTCTGTGTCCAGGCTTGGGAAGTACTGTTCCATGTGCTTCATGCAGAGTCCAGACACCATCTTTTGCAGCTCCCGCCATGCGGCGGCTAAGCTGCCGTAATGCGTGACTATAACTGGAGCTGCCCACACTATATCCCTCAGTGTCTCATTTTGCTTTCTCTGTTAATTGGTAATTTTCTCCACGAAAAGCAGTGAATCACTGTGTTGTGCCTTTCAGGGATGGCAACTGGAATAAGAAACCCATACACATTTTCTCACACGTCTCTTAATGCCTTGATATTTTTGGATGTTAAACGGCAGGAAGCAAATGTTTCCTAACAAATTTTTTTTTGGGCAAAATGCAATCTAAATATGGATTATAATGCATTCAGGGGAATTAGCCAGATACTTCAGAAAATTTTGGTGGAAATTCAGAAAACCTATATTTTTAATCGCGGCAATATGCGACACAGAGGTTGCTTTCGAGGTGGAGTGCAACTCACATCTTGGACTTGAACGGTGATTGATGGCATAGACCTTAATGCAGTTGCACAGTTCCATTGAGGTAGATAAGAGCAATGCAGAGCCCTAGCTTTCACCTTTCTCCAAACTGCATTGGTTTTTGAGGTCCTTTTATGCCAAACTACCTTTGAGATGGTAAAAGTTATGGCCAATCACATAAGGAGAAAAATCACTGCTGTCTTTAGAAGCGGTTGTCTTAATTAAAGGACAATAGAGGGGTTTAACTTGGTCCCAGGAGAACTAAGAAATAGCCACTCTCACTCCCGCTACACACATCATTTTTACCACCCACTCTTCCTCACACCCCACTTAAACACACGTTCTCTCCTGCTCTCCCCACTCTTGCCTCTCCTTCCCTTCCCTTCCCTCACCTTCCCTTCCCTTCTCTCTTTGACTTTGCATTTCTCATGTCCAAAATGTTCATTTAACTGGAGTATGGGGAATAATTGTGATTTAGGCAACATATCATCTAGAGAAAGTAATGGGTTATAATTTCAACACGAACGCTTAGTGATTAATTAGGAAATTTTGCTGTAGGTACTCAATTCTCATAACTGAGAGGTATAGCTGAGTTTTAACACAGTTGTCACTCCAGAAAAGAAAACGGGTATATTCTAATAGGGGGATCTCTTCGGAGAAGCATGTATTTTTCACACCTCTAATGGATGATCCTTCGATGGAAACGCCATGTAAATTGGGAAACTTGTCCTGAATGAGTGTCTTTGAGGTTTTTGGAAGTCAAACTTTCCTTTCAATGCAGTCATTTACTTCATGTTTATGATTTGATTTTCTCAACAGGTTTCATTATCTATGTTTTACAGATGAGGAAAGTGGGGCTCAAATACAATAAATAACTTGTATAAGGCCACATAGTTGGTTAGTGAGAGATGAACCTGGAACTCAAATCTAGGCCTCCATGAACCCAAAGCATATTCTCCCCCCGAATAAAAAAACATTTTATAAAATTAATGGGGGGAAAAAAACA
Source organism: Crocuta crocuta (assembly GCF_008692635.1). NCBI lineage: Eukaryota > Metazoa > Chordata > Mammalia > Carnivora > Hyaenidae > Crocuta > Crocuta crocuta. The sequence goes on from NW_027528869.1 coordinate 2,916,889, forward strand.
CAACAAAACAACTAATGTAGTGTCTGTGTGCCTTCCATGATAGTGTATTGATTATTTCTGACACTTCAATTTTGCAGAGCTTAGATGAAGTCCATTCATCAGGGCCAACATCTCAGTATCCACCATTTTATGGGACCCAAAGAAATATATAATAGTAAATATCGCAGAAAGCCCAGTGATGCCATTTCAAGTGGGGTTGGAAGGTAGCATGCTTCAGTCAGAAGAAAGACTGAAATGAATAATGAGAATATAATTAGTCGTTTCTAGACAGCTTAGAGCTACTCTTGAAGTTATTTCATTATAGAATCATGTTCTTAATACAGAGCCAAAATGAGAGACTTGCAGAATATTCTTCCATTATAGCACTTCTCTTTCCCCTTTCCTGCTCCATTTCAGCAATGAAAACATGAAATCTATTCCTTCAGTCATCTAGGGAAGGGTTCAACTAGTTTTGGGGGAAAAGTTAAGGAGAGATTTGGGGACTATAACACTTAAATGTCTATGTATATGCTTCCAACGCCATTTGTTCCTGGTGCTCTGTGCTTCTGGTTAATGCCACAAGTAATAGAGTGCAATATGATGGCTATAAACAACAATGAAAATTTAATAGATAATATACTTGTTGAAATGAAAGAGATGAAACAGAGAGATCACAATTTTAGTCTCTCATTTTGTCTCTTGCTTCTTTATTCCTCATGTCCTTCATAGGCTCTATCTTTCAGGAGATTTTTTTGTCTTTGTCCTAGATTTTAGGTGTAGGCTAGGTGTTTATAAGACAGAAGGTTGATAACAAATGTTCCTTTAAGTTGACAGCTTAAGGGTCTTCAATTCTAAAGTATACTGTGCTTATTTTTGCTGCTTTTTGTGTTCAAACATCAGGCCATTAAACTTACTAGAAAGAAATATACTTTGAGGTGTTCCACTAAATAACAGAATGAACTTCAGGAAAAACTCATAAATAAGTCTACTAAATTATAGAGGTACAACTTTTCCATACAACTTTTAAAGTTTATAAGAAATAAGAAGTTATTATGCCAAAATATATTGTTAAACTTATTTGGAAATAAAGGCTTATGCATACCTATGTATAATTTAGGTATAGAAAAATTCAGCAAGGACATTTTCAATAAAATCAATTGTTTTCATACATATGATAACATTTTAATAAGATGTCATAAAGGTTTAGTGGCCAAGTAAATTTGTTTACCCTTTTTGTACTCCTGTTTTTTAAGTGTGTGTGTGGTTAGCTAATGATAGTTAAGTTCTTTCATTGAAAGATCAAACATTAGAAAGGTACTGTAAGATAATGCATTTCCTAATAGATATCCTACATTATTCTAGTTTTTCAAATATATATACTAAAATATCTTTAAAGGATAACAGAGTAAAATGCCAAGCAAAAATTTGCGTGCTCCGGTATTTTAAGCTCATGATTATCTTTATAGTCATGAAAGATGGATGGAACTTTTCTCTTCATTCTTTCTTAAAGAATTAATGGGCATCATGGCAGGCAGTTGGAAAAAGATGTTTTGGCAGACTAGCCTTCTAGCCATTTTCAAATTCCAATGTACCAAAATTCCTGATCTCCAATACAGAAAGCTAACTTATCAGTATCAGTTGTTATTACGTCCTATTTTAAGCTGATATGACTCTGTGAAGATTCACATACTCAAGCTGGTGTGTACACTGATAAACAACAGCAATATAAACATAATATCTATATTAGGGGAAACAGAAAAGTCCTTCGATGTTCTGCAAAGGTCTAATTGCATAGGAATATTGTGCTTTGTTCTTTGTTCTGGTACTAATGGTAAAGAAAGGCATAACTAGAGGGAACAGAAAGGAGGGTCACTTAGGAAATTGAATCTTTGATATAATATGAGGAACTATGTATATGAAGAAGAAATGGAAAGAATAAGAAAATTTAGGTTTCTGCTACATGTCATAAATACATGAATTTTGAACTAAATATATAGCTACCTAAAAATTTTGATGAAAATAGAGGTGAAGAATCCTTTATAACATGTGAAAAGTTTTTTTTAAGTTTATTTATTTTTGAGAGAAAGAGACAGAGCGGGAGTAGAAGAGAAGGAGAGAGAGAGGAAGACACAGAATCTGAAGCAGGCTCCAGGCTCTGAGCTGTCAGCACAGAGCCCGATGCAGGGCTCAACCTCATGAGTGGTGAGATCATGACCTGAATTGAAGTCAGACGCTTAACATACTGAGCCACCCAGGTAGCCCTATGAGATGTGAAAAGTCTTAATCAAATTTCATTTTCCTTTAGGAGTATATAATGGTAGCAGACTTCTGGAATGGCAGAATGAGGACCTCTGTAAATTTCCCTTTCCATGAAAGCAATGAAAACAGTGGCAAAATCATCAAAATCAACTTTTTAGACTGTTGGCAATTAACCACATCCTGTGACAATCTAAAAAGAGTTTATTCAGGGAAAGCTGCTGAACGTCATTAAGACCTATAGGGTTTGTGACATTTTAACTTGATCTACTATTATCACTTTTTTCCCAGCTCTGCAGCAATCTTGAAAACCAGCAGCCTCACAACCATGATAACTGTGAAAAAAGGCAGCCTCCAGTCACTTGGGGGTTGGGGGGCGGGCAGGCAAATTGGATTGCAGCTCCACAAAAAATTCCATCTGCAGGACATTGTCCCTATTTGACCTCTCTCACAGCCTCTGGAAAAGCCCATTCAGGGTGTTGTTGTTACTTGATCTGACTTAGAACACCTACTGGAAGAAAAGCCATATCTTTAGGGCATGTATCAAAAAATATCAGTGGTGATTATTTAACATCGCAGATAAATAAGAGCCTGGCCAGAAACATAAAAGCAAGATCAGAGGAATGTGATGTCCACAGGGTTTGGAAAGCTCTAGCACATTCCTGAGGCACTAGAAGGTTGTACTCATGCACAAGGCCGCATACATGCCCAGGAAAGACCTGAGAGGTTCCCAGTCTCTTACCTCTGTCTAACCTTGAATCTCTGTGCAAACAAAAAATAAAGTCTAAAGCAGAGCTATAAACCGACTGCCCAAGCGTTGGAATCCTGCCCCAACACACACACACACACAGCCTGATAGCAAAGGTTGGAAGACTTATTTATTCAAGATATTTAAATCAATATCTGACCAATCATCAGCTGATTGATAAGGTAATCAAACAGAGACTGTAGTAGTTACACACTACAGAGAATACAAACTTACAAGATTGGTCCAGGATATTTACCAAACAGACAGCAGCAGCAACAATAAGAAGAAAATAATAATGACAATGAGAACTTACTGTTGGGAAGAGATGGCCTAATTTCCAGTTTCCACGTTATATTACTTAGAATGTTCACTTTTTAAGAAAAAATTATGAGGCGCACAAAAGAATAATGAAGTAACATTCATACACAGGAAAAGAAATAGTTAATAGAAACTGTCACTGAGGGATCCCAAATCTTGGACTTACTAGACAAAGATTTTAAATTAGCTTTAAAAAATATGTTCAAAGAACTAAAGGTAAATATGTCAAAAGAATTAAAGGAAAGGTGACAATGAAAGTCAACAAATAGAAAATATCAATAAAGGATAGGGATTATAAGTAAAGAAGCAAATAGAAATTCTGATTTTGAAGTTATAGGAACTAAAATGAAAATTCACTAGAAAGCCTGAATAGCAGATTTTAGCTGGTACAAAAAAAAATAATAAGTGAACTTGAATATAGGTCAATTGAGATTATCCAGTATGAAGAACAGAGAAGAAAAAGAAAGAAGGAAAACAGCAGCCTTATAGACCTGTTTGAACCATTAAAAATATCAACCTATGTCTAATGGGAATCCCAGGGTAGAAGATAAAATAATCAGGAAGATTATTTAAAGAAATAATGACCAAAGCCTCCCAAAATTTGATTTAAAAAAATGATTAACCTATATATCCCCAAAGTTAAAAAACTCTAGTTGGATAAACTCACGAAGATCCACACCTATGCATTATCATAGTTAAACTTTCAAAAGACCAAAAGAGAATCTTGAAAGCAGCAAGAGAAAAATTATCTATCATATATAATGAGTCCTCAAAAAGAGTGACAACTGACTTCTCCTCAGAAACTATGGAGACCGGAAGGCACTAAGAAGACATGTCCCAGGGGCGCCTGGGTGGCTCAATCAGTTAAGCGTCCGACTTTGGCTCAGGTCATGATCTCATGGTTCATGGGCTTGAGCCCCATGACTGGCTCTGTGCTGACAGCTAGCTTAGACCCTGGAGCCTGCTTCCAATTCTGTATCTCCCTCTCTTTCTGACTCTTCCCTGCTCACGCTGTCTCTCTCTCTCAGAAAAAAAGAAGAAGAAGAAGACATGTCCAAAGTGCCGAAAGAAAAAGACTGTCAACTGAGAATTCAATATCTGAAAAAAATCATGCTTCAAAAATGGAGAAACTAAAAGAGAAAACAGAAACTCCTCAAAAACCAAAATATGAAAGAATTTATCTCTAATATATCTATCTTACAAAACACACTAAAGGAAATTCTTCAGGCAGAATTGAAAAGACACAAGGTAGTACTTGACTCTACATGAGGAAATAACATCAGTAAAGGTAACTGCATAGGTCAATATGAAAGGTAGTATAAAAGTATTTTTTAAATAAAAGGCATACAGATGAGAAAGGAAGAAATAAAATAATCTTTATTGGCAGGTGGCATGATCATGTATATAGAAAATCCTAAGGAATTCACACACACACACACACACACACACACACTAGAAATAATAAACAAGTTCATCAAAGTTTCAAGATACAAAATCAATTAATAAAAATCTGTTATGTTTCTATAAATTAAATGAAGAAAAAGATTCCATTTCCTATAGCATAAAAAGAAGAAAATGCTTAGATGTAAATTTCACAAAAGAAGTACCATACTTGTATACTGAAAACTGCAAAACATTGCTGATAGAAATTAAAGAACACTGGATTAAGTGAAAAGAGAGACAATTTATGTCCATATATTGGAAGAATTACTACTGCTAAGATGGTAAGATGGCAGTATTCCACAAGTTGCTCTAGTTATTCAGTGCAATACCCACTAAAATTTTATCTGGAGCTTCTAATTGGATTTGGAGACCCATAGTTCCTGACTTAAAAACTTACTACAAAGCTACAGTAATCAAAACAATATGCTACTTGACATAAGGATAGACATAAAATCAATAGAATAGAATTGACAGCTCAAAAATAAACCTGTGTTTATGACTTAATTGATTTTTACAGAGGTACCAAGATAATTCAATGAGGAATAAATAGATTTTTCCAACAAATGGTTCTGGGACAACTGAATATCCACATGTAAAATGATGAAGTTGGACTTGTACCTCACACCATATATAAAATCTAACTCAGAATAGATCATTGAGCTACATGTAAAAACTAAAACTATAAACGCTCAGAAGAAAAACCAGGAGTAGATATTTGGGTTAAGCAATAGGGTCTTAGATATGACATAAAAACATGTGACAAAACAAAAAAAGTAGATAAATGGGACTTGATCAAAATGAAAAGCTTTTGGTATCTTAAAGGATATTATCAAGAAAGTGAAAGAACAACTCACAGAATGGGGAAAGTGCATTCAAATCAAGTATCTCATAAGGGACTTGTATCCAGAATTTATATTTAAAAAGCTGTGTGTTAAATTATTAAAAAGGTGAATAATCCAATTTAAAAAGCAGAAAAAAAAAACTCTCGTGCACTGTTAGTAGCAATGTAAATTGGTGCAGCCACTATGGAAAACAGTATGGATGTTCCTTGAAAACTTAGAAATAGAACTCTTACCAATTCTACTTCTGGGTATTTATTTAAGAAAATGAAAACACTAATTCAAAAAGATATATGCACACTTATGTTCATTAAAGCATTATTTACAATAGCCAAGAAAGATATGGAAGCTACCTAAGTGTCCATCAATTGATGAATGGATAAAGAAGATGTCCATTTTATATTATATAAAATGAAATGTTACTCAGCCATAAAAATAAGGAAATATTGCCATTTGTAAAAACATGGATGGAGATGGACCTGGAGGTTATTACATTAAGTGAAATAAATCAGAAAGAAGAATACAGATGCCATATGATTTCATTTACATGTGAAATCTAAAAAACAAAACAAACAAAAAGAATAGAAACAGATTCATAGATACAGAGAACAAACCGTGGTTGCCAGAGGGGAGGGACATGGGGGCTAGGCAAAATAGGTGAAAAGTGTTAAGAGTGACAAACTTCCAGTTATGAAATAACTAAGTCACCAGGATGTAATGTACAGCACAGGGAGTATGGTCAATAATACTGGAATAACTTTATATAGTGACAGAATGGTAACTAGGCCTGTTGAGGTGATCGTTTCATAACATATAAAAATATCCAATCACTATATTGTACACCTGAACATAATGTAATGTATGTCAGTTATAAATAAATTTTTTAAATGGACAAAAGATTGAAATAGACGTATCTCCATAGAATATATATAATGAACAATAAGTACAGGAAAAGATGCTCAACATCATTAGCTATTCAGAAAACGCAAGTGAAAACCACAATGAGAGATTATTTTTCACCCATAAGGATGGCTATAATCAAAAACACAAATAATGAGGAATGTTGGCAAGGATGTGGACAAATTGGGACTTTCAAACAAAGCTGATAAGAAAGTACAATGGTGTAGCCATTTTGGAAAAAAAATGGCCGCTCCTCAAATGTCAAGAAGCATCGAGTTACTCTGTGACCAAGCAATTCTTCTTCCATATAGATAACCCATAGAAAGAAAAGGTATACAAAAGGTACAGATTTTGTATATGGATGTTTATAGCAGCATTCTGTACAGTAGCCCCCAAATGAAAACAACCCAAAGGTTCATAAACCAATGAATGGATAACAAAACGGTATGTTCGTATAATGGAATATGTTCAGTAATAAAAAGGAGTGAGGAGTCATACATGCTATAACATGGATAACCCTTGAAAACATTATGTTAAGTGAAAGAAGCCAATCACAGAGATCACATATTGTCTGATACCATTTATGTGAAGTTTGCGCAATAGGTGAATCTATAGATATAAAAGGTTAATGGATGGTTGCCTAGGGCTGGATTGGAGAATGATTGCTAACGGGTATGGGGTTTCTTTGAGGTGATTAAAATATTTTAAAATTAGATTGTATTGATGGTTGTACAATTCTGAATGCACTAAAAACATTGAATTATACCTGTTCAACTGGTGAATTTGTTTTATGTCAATTACCTCTCTTTAATAATTCTATTTTTTAAAAAGCTATTACACAGCTTAAAAAGAATAAACAAGAATTAATACATGTTAAAATACTTTATTTCGTGAAAATTAGAGGACTACATATCATAATTCTATTAATTGTTAGCATAGGGGCACCTGGGTGGCTCATTGGTTAAGTGTCTGACTCTTGATTTTGGCTGAGGTCATGATCTCACAGTTCATGGATTCGAGCCCCACATTGAGCTCTTACACTGACAGAGTGGAGCCTGTTTGGGATTCTCTGTCTCTCCCTCTCTCTCTTTGCCCCCTCCTCTGTTCTCTCTCTCTCTCTCTCTCTCTCTCACACACACATTCTCTCTCTAAAAATAAATAAATAAACTTAAAAAATTGTTAGCATAGTTTTTATTACTGGGGTATTTAACCAATAACCCATATTATTTTACATAGGTTGCACTCTTAGAGTTTGTTATTTTTTCTTCCCATGCAAATACATCGCTTACAAAATACTCTCAAAGAAACTGAATAAAAAATTATTCGAATTTTTCAAATTATTGACATTTTAAGACCTTTTCAGGTTAACATACACTTAAAAGCACATTTCAAAATAATTCAGTAATGATAAATAAAAAGAAAGAATAAATTGCCTTGTAGGTATGTCTGTTACATATTTACTTTGACTCGTCCCTCCTGGTTGCATTCTTACTAAAGTGAGTTTGATTGTGTTCCTGCCCCACTCAGAAACTTTCAGTGCTCTTCTCTTCCAGGCTTTTCTGCCAGCCACTCAGGGTCTCCCACAGTTTAAATGCAATCTACAGGACAGCCTTATCTGCTGCTCTTACACAAACTGTAAATCATTGAAATGATGTGGTCTCTGAACTCACTTGGCATTCATTCATTCATTTCTTTCAGTAATCTTTAAATGAAAATATTTGTTCAATGTCTACTGTGTATTTATTGTATGTACTGCAAACTAAAGGTCTTGGCATGTAGGGAGAAATCAGAAGTCCGCAGGGCAGAGAAAAAATGAATGGTATTAATCAACTCAAACGTAACATGGCCAGCTCCAGGTACCAGCTCTGACTACACCTTCCTAACTAGGTGAACGCACACTTCCCAAAACAAGACAGTAGACACACTGCAGTGATCCTTCTAAGCCCGAGAGACCTGAAATTCATCATTCGTCTTACGGCAGTGATCATCTTTATGTTGGGAAATCAAAGAGAGTGACCTTTACACGTGGCTGAGATTTTCTAAGGCTTCCTTAAATGCCTACAAGAGCTTTATGCTCACATTCAAGCAGTAAAAGAGAAAGTTAATTTCTACTTCCCCTGGTTGTTAGGGAAGTGATTCAGATTTTAAAAGAATGTTTATTTTGAGAAAAAGAGAGAGAGAGAAGTAGAGGGGTGGGTAGCGGGTAGAGAGAGAAAGAGAATTCCAAGCAGGCTTCGCGCTGTCAGCACGGGGCCTGATGTGGGGCTCAGCCTCACAGACTGTGAGATCATGACCTGGACTGAAATCAATAGTCAAATGCTCAACCAAGGGAGCCACCCAGGCACCCCCAAGTGATTTAGATTTTTAAAAAGTGGTTGTTTGGGGTTGTGTTCTCTTTAGGGAGCTAACGCAGTGAGGAAACCAAGTATATGGGAAAATTGATGTCTTCAGTGAGAGCTGGAAATGACATCTTGACCCAGAGTGCCTTAATACTGCAGAATTCTGCAGGTTTCCTTACAGTGTGGCTTCCCGTTGTATTTTCTGCAAACTATGATTATTCGGAGCAAAAGTCTATAACCAAAAGTTAAAGGGTCTAGCCTCCAGACCAGTATATTGTACTCAGAAATTGGAAGCCCGCTGGCCCCTGGTTGCTTGTAAGAAGCACTTGACAGCAACGATCCTGAAGACCACAACTCCGGAAAGTATGCCTTTAAAAAAGTAGGGATGTTTCTGTTTTTAAATCCATGTTAGTTTTTAGAGTGGTTTCATGTTCACAGCTAAGTTGAAAGTACAGAATTTCCAATGAAATTCATGCCTATCCCACACCAAGTGATACATTTGTTACTGCAAATGAACCCACAGTAAAAATCATTGTCATCCAAGTCCATAGTCATTTAGGGCTTACTCTCTTAATTTATTTTAAAATAGTTTAGAACACTGATTTTATTTAAATAAAATTGTATCTTTAAGTTAAAATGGTACTAGGTCTTATTGTTATTAAAATAGTTGAATTTAGTTGTGAATGCTACTTCCATTTCACTTTGAGTGTGGTGTTCTTTACAATAATTAACAATACAAAACACTTTGCAGGCTGGGTAATAGCATCGAGTTTCCCCAGAATTCCTTCATTTTAGATCCCTGATACACACGACACGCACAAACATACACACGTACTGTTAGGGGAATGATGTGTTGATGTGTGCTCCCCTGGCTTCATTGCTTATGTGACATCTGGCTTCTGTTAAAGTGTCCACCTCCTGCTCTCCCTAAGAAGTCTCCCTAAGTTAATTATTATAAGGGGGAAGTTTAATATAGTCCAGGAATTGGTGTCACATGAATGTCTGGCTAGGAACACATAAAAATAAGATTCTGTACACATTTGAGGGGGAGCCCTTATATCCAGAAGGAATACTGCAGATGTCTTTATAGGTTGCCTCTTATAGAACCTCTTCATCATTAGCTGAAACCATTTAAACCTCACTACTTTGTTTGTTTGTTTATTTATTTTGAGAGAGAGAGAGCAGGCAGGGAAGGGCAAAGACAGAGAGAGAGAATCCCAAGCAGGCTCCCCACTGTCAGTGCAGAGCCCCATGCCAGGTTCTAACCCACAAACCGTAAGATCATGACCTGAGCCGAAATCAAGAGTCAGAAGCTTAACCGACTGAGCCACCCAGGTACCCCTACACCTATTGCTATAACCCTTAAAGGTTTAAGCTTGGGTTTATGGGTCATTTCACTGTCAAGCCAGAACTCCTATTCTTTTGTTTTATTTTCCTGCCTTGGGATCTCTTTGATGTAAATTAAATCAAACCTCTCCCCCCACCGCCCCAAAGTCATTAAAATATTATCGTATAAAGAAGAAAGCTTTAGTGTATCAGCAGAACATGCCCTTTAGTTGGCTATTTTTCTGTCTGTCTATCAGCCATCTGTCCATTATCTACCTACTTACCTACATATCTATCTCTTTTTTTATTTAAATTTGGTTTGCTAGAGGAGAACCATCTTACACATGGGAAGACCTTGAACTTTTTGAGAGGGCTGCGTTCTGCCTCTGTACTTGGGGAGACTGATAATCTGCATCTTTGCTTTGTCATCTGTAAATGGGAAAAATAACACTCACTGTACAGCGTTCTAAAGGTGAAGAGAGGTTATGTACCTAGAAGTGACTCTATTACCTATTCCATAGCAGAGAAATTGTTCACATTATGATGGTGATGAGTGACGTGGAACCATCACCTTCTCGTTGGTCTACAAGTAGGAACCACCAGCAGCACACATCTGAGAAACAGCTCGCAGGGAGCAGGCTGGGAATGCAGACCAGGGTGAACTAACAATCCATCACTGGGAATACACTGTACCCGTAACTTGACACCAAAAAGAAGGAAGCTTTGCTGATAAAAGAAATTTTTTTAATGTTTATTCATTTTTGAGAGAGAGAGAGACGGAATGTGAGTGGAAGAGGGGAGGCGAGAAAGGGAGACAGCATCTGAAGCAGGCTCCAGGCCCTGGGCTGTCAGCACAGAGCCTGATGCAGGGCTCCACCTCACGGACCATGAGATCATGACCTGAACCGAAGTCAGACGCTTAACTGACTGAGCCACCGAGCGCCCCGAAACCTTGACGATTTTAAGTCCTAACAGTTTCCAAAGTGTTACTCGTGTCATCTGATTTTTTATTTGATCATCGAAACAACCCTTTGAAGTAATCTAGGCACACATTGGCCTCACTTTGCAATGGAAAAGGTGTGGGGAGCCAAGGGCTTCCTTGAGGTTCTGGAACCAGTGTGCATTACGGGTGGACGGAGGCTGAGTCTTCGGACTCAGAACAGGATGCTCTGACTGTAACATTCATTGCTCGGGAGCCAACGAGGTGAGCAGAGTGAGGCAGGGAGGAGGCTGGACTGTGCTCAGACTTCACTTCTGGTTTGCGATGCGTGATTGAAGCTGCAGAGGATGCATTCCCATCACTTGTATTGAACCTGAAAACAGCACATAAATCTCAGGAAATGTAATGGTTTAGGAAATTGGAGAACTTGTCCACATTTTGTTCGGATGGAACACACTATTAAAGTGGGGCCTCGGAGCCCTGAGGGGTGACAACGAAAGGCTGAATAGGTGGGAAGCAATCATAAGCCAAAACTGAGGTCTAAAATTGACCTTACCTTCTCTCAGGCCATAATTTCTAATTACTATTCAACTTTCCAAGGACACATTGCACATCTGTGTTGCCAATCTGAAAACCTTTTGCCTTGATTTGGGCAAAGAACCAATTAAAACTTTATTCACTTTTCTAGCCAGGGGGGAGAAAAAGATTAAACAAACAAACATTAAAGATAGCCGATGATGTTTTCTCTATAAAACATGTTAAAAAGAAAAGTCTACACAAAAGGGAGTAACTATTTGGTTGAATCTATTTGGATTACCTGTTTTTAAAGTTCATACCCATTTTTCAAAGCACCTTTTTCGATTCTAGCTTCCATCAGCACCAATTCACAGGAGTGCTTGATTCTGAGCATGTTTAAACAGTTATTTTAGGGGCACCTGGGTGGCTCAGCAGGTTAAGCACCATAGACTCTTAATTTCGGCTCAGGTCATGATCTCATGGTTCATGAGCCTGAGCCCCACACTGGGCTCTGCACTGACAACATGGAGCGTGCTTGAGATTCTCTCTTTCCTTCTCTCTCTCTGTCCCTCCCCTGCTTGTGCACGTTCTCTCTGTCTCTCTCAAAATAAATAAATAAACATTAAAAATAAATAAACAAACAGATACCAGCACATATATTGGCCCCTCCAGGTTAGTGATTCTCAGCATGTGGTCCTCAGACCATGAGCATGAGCATGTCCTTGGGAATGCAAGTTCTTGGGCTCCACCCCAAAGCTACCACACCAGAACCTCTGGAGTTAGGCTCCAGGAATCTCTATGAAGCCTTCCAATGGATTCTGATGATTTTATTCTTTGAAAATATCTTTCCCGGAAAAGCCAAGCATTGACTTGGGGGTGGGATTCTTGCAATGCAAAACCTAAGTCGCCTCTGATTTCACTAGGGTACAAATGAAAAGGACCAATATGGAGACTGATTTCCTCTCAGGGTGAGCCAGCAGCGGGTTGCATTCTATCTGGGCTGGGAAATACAGTCACAGAGGAATCCTGGTATGTTTGGTCCTCTAAGCAGATCCAACCGGAAAAGCCAAGTCTGGCTAACCCACGGCGATCTTTACACATGCCCTACACTAGATAAGAAAACTTAGCCTCTGCATCTAGCAGAGGGGGTATGCAAGTCTTGCTTCTGCATTGTTGATAAGACTTGCCTTACTTGCAAGACAGTATATTGTCACTGGGGTTTTGACCTTAGATAATAAGAGAGAGCATGAGTACACGAGATAGTAGAATCTTAGGGTCAGGAGGCTTCTTAAAAGCCATGTAATCCTTTTTGCCAGGCAGTATGGTGGTTATTTACAACATTCTGAATAATAATCATGATGATGATGATGATGATAGCCAAGTACAATATCTTTTATAATTTAGTACCTCTTTATAATTTAGTGTATGTTAATTTAATGTAGTTTTTAAACAACTTGTATATTAGGGAATGTGGGTATCATCGTCATCGTGAGGAAACTGAAGCCCAGAGAGGCTGAGTGACTTTTCCAGGGTCCCATAATTAAATGGGAGACTTTGGACTGAAGGTCACATTTCCCATCCTCTTTGCATTACATTCCCATAGGATCAAGCAATTAGATTAAACTGGAAGAATTGTATGAATATGAGGTTTTCTTTGTAAAACTTCTCCTTGCGAGCCCAGGAGTGGATATGCCTTTTCAATACTGTTTACGCTCTCAGAGACCTTGGCATCGCTAGCTGTGCCTCCTTGCACCTGTGCCCTTGGCAGCCACTTCCCTTCATTGCATGTTCTACACATCGTTCTCCAGGCAGACAGCAGGGTGATCTCTCAGGCTTTTAAGAGGTCAGTTAGAATAGAAATGTCTTTGGGACTCTTGATTAAATTAGAAATGATGGGTTCTCATAGAGCTAAATCCTTCACCCTGTGCATACAGAAATGAACATCTTGAGTTCTCTCCAGTAGTGGTGATGATTATACACCACCAACGTAGGCTACCTATTCCAATTCTCCTGTAACTAGTGAGATATACCTAGGAGGTGATCAGGGGAGCCCACTGCAGCTCTGGAGCGGACTGTGATCCAAGCACCTCCTCGCCTTTGTCCTTCTATCTCTAAAAGGTTGAGTGGGAGGGATGGAGAGGATAAAGAGCTGAGATTAGCAAATTGCCTATTACTCCTGGGGGTTTAGAAATGAAGGGGTTAGGGGATCCCTGAAAGCAGAGCTGACTTTCAGGGAATTTGGCGGTGTACTATGCTGAAAGCATTACCAGTGTCGTTTTTATTTTTTAACTTTCTTGGATCTCCCCGAAACCAACTCCAGGGTGCCATACCCCAGTTTAAAAACATCGTGCTCATGAAAGCCTGCCCCAGACATCTGGGTACGGCTGTCAGGTAAAGCCTTTCCAGTCACAGCCTGCTGCACATGCAGGCAACTTTTGCATGGTAACTCCTACCACCACTCGTGACAACAAAATCATTTGCCCAAGAGCAGGCAGTGCATGAAATGAGAGAGCCAGGACCCCCCCCCCAACATCGTCCATTCTACAAGGTCCCTCAGGAAAGCCTAGAGTGTCTGTTTTCTGGAAGTACAGTTTATTGTGTTGTTTGGAAATGTTACTCTGAGCAACAGATGTTATTTTTGGAGCCCCGGCAACTTTATTTTAGTGAAAAAAAAAATCCTTGGCAGAAGTTAAAAGATTGTTGGCTAGCAGTAGTAGTTGGTATATGGGGTTCCAATCTAGTCTCCTCTGTTGTACCGTAACGGTTTACATACAGAGCCAGAAGTCAGTAATTTGCAGTCTTTGAGTGGCTGCTGTCTTGCTATGACTAATGCCACCAAGACTCAGCGGGGAAGCCAGGAGACTTCCTTTCACCTTGAGCTTTGAAGTGCCGTAGGGAGAGGAAAAATGGTCAAGTGGCTGACCGTGTCCTCAGAATCCATTGGGGTTTCAGTACACTTTGTTCCTCACTTTCATTTAGCTCAGAGTCTGCTCTGGAGGATCAGTGTGAAGCCTTGAAGAAAGAGCACAATCCTTAGTGCCAAGAGGATTATTTACAATTTGCTCTTACATTTAAATTTTTGGGGTGGCACTCTGGCTTAACGAAGAGAGCTCTTCAGGGGGAAACTTCAATAACATTCTTTTGGATTCTCTCCAGGGACTAAGGGTCAAGCTTCTAAAGCAAATTTAGTTTTATTTCTATCTTATGCTCATACACCTATTGACTGGTTTGTGCTAATTAACATCTTTCATGGGGGCAAATTAATGAAGGAAAGAAGGAAAACTCAATTTTAGTGCTTAGTGGAAACCAGCGGATATCTGAGTGCAGGGAACTAAGCAGTGATTCTGTTGTCCCCAAGGCTGACAGCCTTCAGACGAAGAAGGCAGGCGCTGTTGACCGTATCAAGGAGGTCCAATCTGGCGGGTGGGGAAACCGAGTCTGGGACACTCACTGGTGGCCATGAAGGGCATCCCATTGGTGGCTGCACAGAGGTGCCAGGTGACAAGTTCATCTTGGGTCAGTATTCTGGTCCAAATTTGAGAGTTCAGGCTTGCTCATGTCTCTTGGAAGAGGGAATTCATAAGAGCTACTTTGACTGTTAGGGTCTTAGAAAAATGTAGCAGGTTCAGAATAGACTCTTGTGGTGAATTGGAGCTGAACTTTATGATGGTCCAAACACTTTAAAGCTTGGCAAATAGTTGGTAAATTTAGAGCTTACTTCAGAAGCACCAGAGGGCAGAGAATGGACAAGTCCAGACCCCACAGTAACCAAGGTCCTAATGGAAAACTGGCTTCAGTCAGGACTGGCTCAGAGATCAATGGAACAGCATCTGCTGGGGTCAGACTATGTTAAATGTGCTGTGTTCTGGGCAACTACCTGGGTAATTTTGGATTTATTTCTGCCCTTTTCTGTTTCAAATTCAAATTTCAAATTCAAATCCTTTTCTGTTTTGAATTCCAGTCCTTCTCTGTTTCAAATGGAATTACATTTTCTAGGTCCTTTGTCCTTTGCTTTACTAGTATTTTTGGCCAATGAGGGGTAGTGGCAGAAGATTGAAGGGTAGGAAAGAGGAAAACCACACTATTTCTCCCTCTTTCTCTCTCTGCTTCTTTTTATGTCTCCTGTGGTAGCTACATTTCCTCTAGAGTTCTAATTACCTCAAAAGAAGTCCCTCCATCCATGATCCCATCTCCCAAAGGCAGTCTCCACTGACTCTGGCTCCTTTTGGAAGGTTCCAGACGGTAGGCTCTGGTTACCCATTTCCTCCCATTGTCCTTTCAGCTCTAGTTGGCGTTATAGCTTTCTGCTGTTGTGTCTTCCTTTCCTAGCTGGATTTCCAGTTCTTCCATCATTTTGAATAACAATTTCCCTCTATTAAATGCCTTCTATTTGAAAGACCTAGAGTGATATTATATTTTCCTTGCTAGACCCTATGATATTCTCCCACGGAGCAGATCTGAAATTGCATCAGAGGCCATCTGACTATTAAATTACTTCCTTTCCCTATTCCAGATTTATGTCCTATTCTCTGCTGACAACAGTTCTTTCTAGTTTGGTTCTTCACATCCATGTTGAATTGTAGTTCTTTTGGGTCATCCGTCCTTTTTGTGTCAAATCAGTATATCCATTTAAAAAATCAACTGGCACCATCTGAAATACAATCTAGGAAAACTGGCCGGCCCTAGGAGTCACAAAATGAAATTATAAATGTTAATCCTCATCCCTCATTCCCTGTAGCCTGAGTCATCGACTTTTCCTATTATGCTATTTCTTTCTCGTTTTTGAATATTGGGCCACCTGGCAGGGGCGGTGTCGGCTCAGGTTTGTGTAGTGCTTCCGGCATTGTTGGCTCAGAGCAAAGGGAAAGTGCTCACAGTCTCCACCCACATCTGTCATTTTTCAAACAGAAGGCAGAAATGCCGTGTCACTGTGAAACTAGGGATCCTCTCAGTATTTGCTTCAGCAAAGTTTGTCAAAATTCTTAGCAAAACTTTAGGCTTACCTGAATGTCTCTCTGTAGAGCTACTGATAATGGTAAGAGTTTAAATTGTTCAAACTTTAAATGTATATTATAGGATTTCAAGGCCTAACACTATATTTTAAAGAGGCCTGTGCCAGTAGGTAGCTCTGTGACCAGAAGCAAGACTTTTCTTTACAGGTCTCTTCACATTTGCTAAGTTAGGGATTTTGACTAGATAATCTCTAAGAGTCCAGAAAAATAGTTTTAACTGTACAGTAAATTCAGTTGTAGGGCTTTTCTTTTCATATTCCTCATACTTTATTTTTCCTCCTTGAGAACAAGATCTTTTCGTGCATAGAAAGCAAAACCTTTCGGTTCCATTGTGTGATGCTTAGCACTCTGAACTCTGAAAGAAAACCTGTCTTTGCTTCCTTTTCCCACTCTGATACTCCCATACACATTAGCCCCTAACACTTTGATGTGTGAACCATGCCTAATTATCCCTTTGCCCGGGAAACAGTGCTTTGGCAGTTGGCTTTTAAAGTGGAAGCAAAGACTAATGGGGCCTTGGAGTCTGTGTTTTCACACTTCTTAGCTGGAGGATTAAATTGGTGTGTTGGAAGACTAGATCTCCTGATTTTTTCCCTTATTCTGATTGGCCTGCCCCACGCCTTCTCCTAGTGACAGCGTCCTGTCTGGGCTGTGTGCGCCCCCAGGTCCACTTGGTGCATGACCAGAGTGGGCGGTCATTTCCATGATGACATTAGAACTCCTCTGCCTCCAAACATTTCTCTTCCTGTCCCTACTATTGTCCTATGTAAGGACCTTGAAAGCTTCATAAGAGACTCATTTTGATGAAGGCAGTGTCTCATCTTTCATATCTTAGCTCACATAACACTTCCTCAGGAAAGTCTTTCATTTCTAGTACGGGTTAGAGAATATTTCTATAGTGTTCTCTAATTTCCTTACCAGGAGTGCAGATACTGAAGACAGTCTGGGCTTAAATTCTGCCTCTGCCAGGTAGCTACTGTGTGAAAGTTATTTAAGCTTCTCAAGACCTACTTTTAAAAATTGTGAAATGGTAATAACAGCATATGTATGGAGATATATATACATACGTGTTTTGGGGGGAGATTTTTCATGTAAACAGAACAGTGCCTATAATTAGTAAGTGCTTAACAATATGGTTTGTTGTTATTATTATGTTGTTATTGGCATTGCTGATTAATTATTTTTCTTTTTTTAAGTTTATTTATTTATTTTGAAAGAGACAGAGAGAGACAGAGAGAGAGAGCAAGCAGGGGAGGGGCAGAGAGAGAGGGGGGCAGAGCATCCGAAGGGAGCTCTGTGCTGACACACAGAGAGCCTGGCGTGGGACTAGATAGACCTCATGAACCATGAGATCATGACCTGAGCCAAAACCAAAAGTTAGACGCTTAATTCACTGAGCCACCCTGGTGCCCCTTAATTATTTTTCTCTACTACTGAGCTGTAATTGTATAAGAGAAAAGGCTGTTTCTCTTGTGCATAATCAGAGTCTACACTCTTAACATGGGGCCTGATACAGAATAGGTGCTTGAGAAATATCAAACAGATGAATCTCTAAAATCTCTTCCTAAAATTCATGTACTTCTAGGAGAATGAATGAGTACGTCAGCCATTCACACCAAGTGAAGAGAATCTGACTGATTCCTAAACAGGCAAAATATAAATGGGAAGAAGGGAGAGAGGATGTCCAGAGCACATAGAGGGCAGGTCTCTGCACTATACCAGGAACTCTCCATGACTAGCTTCCTCTGGAGAGAGGAGAGTATGTAAAGGGAAGATAAGTGGGCTCCAAGGAACACACTTTCATGGGCTCTGAGGTTTCCTTCAGGATGGTCCATACGTGGAAGTTTTGCTGTGTGATATGGTGACATACTTTATTTATGCCAGGTAAATATTCAGTGATGGCTCTGCTTATAAGACGCATAATTCCCTATAGCTCAATGTTTGTTGAGCATCCTGGGATTTTTCCAACTCAATTCTTAAATTTCCATTTCTACTATGCTCCCATGCATGTGATGGTGGGAAATCATCACTCAATGTATTGCCTTGGGACAAATTCAAATTCAAATGTCTTTGGACAAAGTGTGATCATAAGTAATATGACTCTTTGCCACATGCAAAGTATTCTGTTGTGCAGATTCTCTTTTGATGGTCATCATATCCTGTGGGATAGGTAAGGTAAGTATCATCATCCTTGTTTTAGAGATGATGAAATTGTGGTTAAAAGGTTGTATAATATATCTAAGGTCACACTCCAAATTCTGTACAGCTTCTGCTGTATTATTCTTTTACATTTCCTTTATGGACAGAGCCTTCACAAAAGTTTCCCAAAATTTAGGCTTCAAAAAGCCACATTTCAATGGCTTACATACATCTCTTGCATCTGCTTGGGTCCTTGCGGGCTGCTTTCAAGCTCCCGAAGTGGCCTCGGCCAGACAGTGTCACTCTGCTGCCCAACAGGGTCATGGTGCTTTGTCCTCAGCTTCGGTGAAATCATCACAATCTAACACCACTGCTTTCAGTACTCTATCAAGAAAAGGATTTAAAACAAAAAGAAAATAAATGTGCTACTGTATGTACAGAACCCTACAAACAAACACTGCTCAACTACAAAGAAAGTATTATCATTATAATGAAACATGTTTGCTGTTTTATACAAAGAAAGCTCTGTCAAAGATGTGAAGTACCTGTGGTCATTTTTCTCTGTGTCCATTTCCCAACATTTAAGGAAATCTCTAATGTTCTCTTCATTCTTATACGAACAGTGGAGTATCACAATTTTCCTGCCTGTCTCAGGCCAAGATCCAAAGTCTTTCTTTTTTCATAAGCAGGAAGATAAACTTCGCTAGAATTCTTTGTTGTTTCTTTTTTTGGGAGAGGGGGGTCTGATCTATTCTTATATCAATAGATTTAAAGAAATATCTGAAATCAATAACTAACATAAAGAAAACTGAGAATCTGAAAAGCTAAATATAATTTTAAAAAGAAGATATATAGATATAGATATAAGTATAGATAGAGATGGTGAAATCAGTCATTAATCATTATTCTCCTTCCTGGAAAAGTAAAATGAATCATCTTTATGTAAGAACTAAAGATATTTTTGTACCAGCAGGGCCGCAAATTATGCAAAAGAGTGAAGTACTGTCATGGTTATGCTCAACAGATGATGGGGGCCTGTCAAAGGGCACAAGAACCAGTTGAAAGGGCTCACACTGGCCAAGTCTGAGACTAAATAAATATTGATAGTAATGGATTAAAACCCATTGAATAAAATAAGAATATATGAGTGCATGACAGTATAAACAGAAACTTACAACAGAATATCAACTAGTACCAGCAGAAATAATGGCAGATTTAGAAGACTACCATTTGGGCAGCATTCTAGTACTAATTGATTCAGGCCAGTCAGCAGTGGGTGCTGAACCTGATGGTTCAGGTCAAAGTTTGATGAGAATCCGAGTATTTACATAGTTTTGGGGTATCTTCCCCCAATTATTTATTAATTACAAGTGGGAAAAGAGCCGTGGAGAAACCTGAAAATTGCCCTCTTAATGAAGTGAATCAAGGCAGCATCACCAATGATGAGACAGAGCAACAGCCTGTGTCTTCTGATGTGATTTACTGAGAAAGACACAGCAGCACGTCTGTGGCTTTTCTGCCTCCACGTGTGTAAGCAGAGTCTAACTCTGAGGAAATATTGGATCCAGTCGAGGGACATTTTAGTCTGTCCCTCTTTGCAAAATGTATACTCTTCAAGGTGCTTTGTGCTCTTCAAAAATGTCAAAGGCTTGGGGCACCTGGGTGGCTCAGTTGGTTAAGTGTCTGACTCTTGACTTTGGCTTGGGTCATGATCTCACAGTTTATGAGTTCGAGCCCTGTGTCGAGCTCTGCACTGACAGTGCATGGAGCCTACTGGAGATTCTCTCTTTCCCTCCCTCTACCCCTCCACCGCTGGTGTGCGTACACGCGCTCCCTCTCTCAAAATAAATAAATAAACTTAAAACAAAAAACAAAACAAACAGAAAAAAACACAAATGTCAAAGGCTTGAAATGTATTTTTTTTTAAAGACCAAGGAAGGATTACAGTTTAAAAGAGAGTAAAGATGGGGCCTGGGTGGCTCAGTCTGTTAAGCTACCGACTTTGACTCAGGTCATGATCTCTCGATTTGTGAGTTCAAGTCCTGTGATGAGCTCTGTCCTAGCTCAGAGCCTGAGCCTGCTTCAGATTCTGTGTCTCCCTTTCTCTCTGCCCCTCTCCTGTTCACAATCTGTCTCTCTTTCTCTCAAAAATGAACATTTAACAAAATTTTTTAAAAAATAAAACAGAGTAAAGATATGTAACAACTAAATGGAATGTTTGCTGTTGGATCAGACTCTAGACCAAGATAAAAATTATTATGACAGCATTATAGGGACAATTGAAGAAATTTGAATATGAACTGTGGATTAGATAATATTGTAGCAATGTTAAATTGTCTGATATTGATCATTGTATTGGCATATTACAAAATATCTTTATTATTAAGTATACATATTGACATATTTAGAGGTAAGAAATGCATATCTCCAACCTACTTTCTAATGGTATGGGAAAATGTAAATATATATATATTCTATATGTAGCTATATATAGAGAAAGAGAGATCTACATATCTATATCTACCTACTTGTCTGTCTATCATCCATCTGGATATAGAGAGAAGAGAGTTAATGATAAAATAAATGGGGCAAAGGGGAAACAAGTGGATCTCAATAAAGGGTATATGTGAGCTATGTATTATATTTGCATAACTTTTTTCTAGGTTTGAAAACACGTTCTCAAAAAATGACAAAAAATATGGAAAAGCAAAATTCAGTCATTGGCAGATGCAATCATCTCCATCTCATCAGGATAAGAAAAGAAAGCCCAGCTTCCTGAAATCAGCAGCCCACTCATTCCCTAGTTTGTGTGCTTTGGAGTTAGAGTTCTGTTTGGCTTTGTCTTAAATTTTTGTATCTTTAAGTGTAAGGTAAGAACCAAAAGGGGTAAAAAAGAGATGTTCAGGCCTACTATTTTAGGGACAGAATGCAGTTGATCAGTTCTAGTACCATATTTTCATGAACAGGAATATGGTTGTTTCGCAAGAAGGCGATAAATTACATTCTTCAAGTCAGCCCCAACGGGTGGGAATTTGTATGAAAAATTACTTGCTAGTTCTCAAGCTTCTTGCATGTCCCTCGTGACATTTTGGCAAAGCAAAACTGGGGGTGGCTGGATTGTAAACTATTTCCCAAAATCAAAATATTTTAGAGCTGATACCAGACCTACACTCTTATAGGCTGAGTACAAACAATTTTAGGCTATTCCGGTATATGCCTGGAGCATCTGCCTTATGTAATCTAAGTGGCTTCTTCCATTCCTTCCTGCCTTTTTAAACTGAGGAGACCTGGAGTCCAGAATGAAAAGCAGAGCCCACCCACTAAAGGCGAGATCTAGAGCAGGTCCCAGAAAAGAAGCTGAAAGGGAAGAGAGGTTGAGATGTTAGACAGATCTGTGGCCGGCCCTCATTTGCTCATTTCGCAACAGGTATACTCTATGACTTGATCTCATTTAGTCCCTTAATATTTTCTGAGATGGGCACTATTTTTACCTCCATTTGGCAGCTCAGATAACTAATATTTAGAGAAATAAAATGACTTTCCAGATGTGAGTGGCAGGGTTGAGGTTTGAAGGAACTTCTGAATAATTTCAGAATCTCACTAGGCTTGAAGTATCCTGTCCTATGAACTATATTGATCAACACCCTCTACTTTTTTTCCCGAAGGCTCGTAGCACAATGGGAACATCATCCCCTCTTGCTTAAATTGTTGCCTATCCTGGTTTAGAAAGAGAACACCAGCAACTATTAGAGGTTTTCTGACCTCAGCAATTTCATTAACAAGCATCCCTTTGCAGGCCAACAGTATTTGGTCCTCACAGTGTTCCTTCATGGCACACTAAGTGCCTTCTGAATCACCACAGAGGCAGAGATTAAATGAACGCTCCTTAAAAGTGGGTAATCATAATACAATTGCTTAAAAACTGATGTGGTATGGCCATTATTTGTGGTAAGCTTCTATATCCAGGTAGGTATGCCTCTACAGCAGAGTTTTTAACTGAGGCCCAGACCCACCAAGCAGCCAGCAGATACATTTTAGAGGGTCTGTGAACTTGGGTGAGAATACATTTCATCTTAATTTCCACTAACCTTTAAATTTTATGTAAGGGAAATTTAGCACCGCCTTCCATTGTGAATGCAGGTACACATCATGGTATTCTTAGCAGACATTGTCACCAACAGAAATCACAGATATTTTCAATCCTACCAATTGTTGCTGGTGTTTCAAAATGTCATTGATAGTCACCATTGGTTTGAGATTATGGGGCGCCTGGCTGGCTCAGTCAGGGTAGAGTGTCCGACTCTTGATCTTGGGGTTGTAAATTTGAGCCCCACGTTGAGCTTAGAGATGACTTAAAATCTTTAAAACAAATTGAGATTATGATCATTTTTAGGTAATCAAACTTGTGACTAGATCTTATTTAGAATGTTAACAAAGAAGCATGTAATTGCTATATCACAAATTTGTTGTTAATAATATTTTTACAATAGTATGCCAGTATTTTTAAGTATTTTAATAGTGGTATCTTAACCTAGTTGGTGTTATTTGTAATTATAAGCCTTTATTATTTGTTATATTTATTTATATATTTTTAATGTTCATTTATTTATTTTGAGAGAAAGAGAGTAAAAGAGTGCAAGTCAGGGAGGGACAGAGAGAGAGGGAGAAAGAGAATCCCAAGATTCGAGAGAAACTCACAAACCGTGAGATCCTGACCTGAGCCAAAATCAAGAGTCTGATGCCCCCACATATTGTTATTCTTCTGAACTGGTTTATAGTCTGTGCAAAAATGGTACATGGCAAGAATGGTTAAGAGTTCTGCTCTGCAGCACAAACCCCATCATAGCCTTAACGGGGAATAACATCTGGCTGCTTTCGGAGTCCCCTGGGGCGCTGCCGTGACCCCAGGAATGGAGAAATCTCTAAATGCCAGGCCAGATCATTGTTAGGTACTACCACGCACGTCCAACCCAGTGCTTCCCAGAGAGAAGAGAGAAAGCAACCCTCTCGCCTCTCTAACCCCAACAGCCTTCCAGGACCAGACTGCTGGGCAGTTTGCTCTCTTTCCTGCCCAGCCCCGCTGCTTGCTCTCTCTCTTGCTCCATTTTCATGAAAGCAGATCTGCTGGCAGCAACTCCAATGGCCTCCAGTGCTCTGGGGAGCTGGGCCTGTGTTAGCAGGCCATGGGGGTGGATGGGAGCCAAGACTTTTGTGATTCTCACCACCCTCATTTTCCTGTGAAAACACAGCCCAGAAGGACTATGCTGGAGGGTTGATGATCTTAGCAGGAAACTTGCATTGCTGGAAACTCAAGTTGCCCTTTTATGTGTCATTTTCTCTCATTTCATTTTTTTTAATCCTTTATTTTCCAACAGGCGGATTCTGGTCACACCTACACAGGTGGCACCAGGTGTGTGGATATTTTCCTGATAGTTACAGTGCATCAGAGACCCTTACTGGAAAATGAAAGATGAAAAAACTTAGTGGTGTTAGATTACTTTAGATAGTCTATTATTATGATTGCCTCTTTCCCCCCTTCACCTAGGTTTCCTTGTTTGGCCTTTTTTTTTTTTTTCCTTTTTTCCCCCCTGAATATCTCTTAGCTGGACTTCTCATCACAACTTGCCATTTTATATGTATACTATTCAGTTTCTTTTCCAAGTCTCTTTGTGGAGCAAGGATCGAGCGAGTATGGCATCAGTTGTGAAATGCCTAAGCACGGGTAACTTATATTTCACAAAACAAAAATGTGTGATACTATAATTTCAGCTAAATTAGCTTCTCTAAAGCTTTGCCTTCAGCTATCAGGACATACCCATTCTTAAGTTTAATATAATTTTAAAAATTGTAACGGTAAAAATTGTTTGCATGAGAGTGTTTAAGTCATCATCTTTCCTAAGTAATACACAGAAGTAATGTTTATAAACCTGATTGTTGAGCATGACTGAGACAAGTTTTAACCTACATTGATTTCCCTGTTGGGTAGGAGACCAATGACCTGCCATGTAAATAGAAGCACTAGAAGACTTGTTATGTTCCTTGGCCATTAGGATATCCACGGTAGCTTCTGGTTAATTACAGTGTTTCTTTTTCTTTACATTCTGCTAAATTCTTTTTTTTTTTTAATGTTTTATTTATTTCTAGGAGAGAGAGAGAGAGAGAGACAGCGTGAGCAGGGAAGGGTCAGAGAGAGGGAGTCACAGACTGAAACAGGCTCCAGGCTCTGAGCTGGCAGTCAGCACAGAGCCTGACGCGGGGCTCGAACCCACGAACCGTGAGATCATGGGCTGAGTGAAAATCGGACGCTTAACCGACTAAGCCACCCAGGTGCCCCTCTGCTAAATTCTTATAAAACAGTCTACTCTAGCTATTGGCCAGATTTTCCTGAAAGAAAACAAAATATAATCAACCCTCCATTCTTTTCTGCTTATTGAGGCCACTGCTTCCTTTATGAGGAGCAATAATCAAAGTAGCGTTTGTTTGGCTTCACCGTGCAGTATGTGAGTTTTTACAACAGATTTGCCCTTCTAATTGTATCTTTCTGGCACATTTTAAAAGGAACCTGCCTTAGATGGGTGGCTACGTGAGATGGTTTACAACCAGATCAGGTGGTTGACTCTGAAGGCAATCTGGACACAACTTCTGTGCTCTGTTGATTGCCAGGAAGGCCCAGCAGCTACACGGCAAGCCACCAGACTGGGATTAGGAAAACATATCTGTATTTGTTTTCTGGGGCTACCATACCAAACGTCACAAACGGGGTGGCTCCAACAGAGTGGTGTCATTGGACTGCTCTGGAGGCTAGAGGTCTAAGATCAAGGTGTAAGCAGCACCTTGGTTGGTTGGTTCTTTCTGAGGCCATGAGGCAGCATCTGTTCTAGGCTTTTCTTCTGCTTCTGGTGGTCCCCAGCATTCCTTGGCTTTTGAATGGTGTTCTGTGTACTCACATCATCTTCCCTCTGTACGCATCTGATCCTGTATCCAAATTTCCTCTTCTTATAAGGATACAGTCATATTGGGTTAGGGCCCATCCTAATGACCTCATCTTAACTTGAGCATCTGCAAAGACCTTACCTCCAAATACGGTCACATGCAAAGGCGCTGAGGGTCAGGACTTCAATATCAATATTAATTCAATATCAACTCAATCCATATCAGCATTTTATCTTGAAAAATCACCAGAGAGGGTCATTATAACTATTAATAAAATTTATGTGAATCATATCATTTGCCTTCAGTGAATTTATTTTTTCCAGATGTCTTATTTAGATGATGGAATGCCAAAAGTAATGTACCATGAATGGCTTTTTTTTTGGTATAAATTATAAATGCTATTCAATTATTCCTACATTTTCCGGAGACTGTGAGTCTCTGTTATTTCCTCATAGACCCTGTTGGCATTTTCCTGAATTTCATTGCTTTCTCTTCATTTATAAACACCAGACTCTCCCTCTTTTTTTTGCTTGGTAACATGTCTGGGGTCCTGTTGTTTGGGAAACTTAGTTCACTTTCATTTATTTCAAACATTCAAAGTCTATATCACTGGCTCCTATTTCCCACTGTCCAGAAGAGTAATCTTCCCAGTGGTTGGCTGCATTCTCTCTCTCTCTTTTTTAAGTTTATTTCTTTATTTTGAGAGAGAGAAAGAGCGAGTGAGCTTGCACACAAGCAGGGGAAGGGAGAGGGAGAGAGAGAATCTCACGCTTTCAGTGTGGAGCCCCACATGGAGCTCAAACTCACGAACCGTGAGATCATGACCTGAACCAAAATCAAGAGTCAGATTCTTTTTTTTTTTTTTTAATGTTTTATTTATTTCTAGGAGAGAGAGAGAGAGAGAGAGAGAGACAGCGTGAGCAGGGGAGGGTCAGAGAGAGGGAGTCACAGACTGAAACAGGCTCCAGGCTCTGAGCTGGCTGTCAGCACAGAGCCGGACGCGGGGCTCGAACCCACGAACCGCGAGATCATGACCCAAGCGAAAGTCGGACGCTTAACCGACTAAGCCACCCAGGCGCCCCATCAAGAGTCAGATTCTTAACCGACTGAGCCACCCAGGTGCCCCTGACTGTGTTCTATTAAAGTAGCAGACAACTGTAATCAAATCTAAGATTAAGCATCCATCATAACTTCCCCTATTCTTCCTTTCAAGAAAATATGAAGAAGCCTAGGGTGACACTTAGGCTCTGTGGAATGGCTGGAAAAATACTGACCCAGAAAATAGATGTGTAACAATCTTTTCCATTACTTAAGGGAAATTGTGGTATTATTTTTTTTGTCTTAATCTCTGGGCTAAGTGTAAATATGTGACTCACCCAGACTACCTCATTCTTAGGCCATAAATATGAGGGGTGATGACTTATAAGGAGGTCATGTTGATGTGTAGTGAGTAAATGCTTGTCTGCACATACTAATTTAACAAGAAAGTAGCATTTTCCTACATAGTATGACAGAAGAAACAATTATTCAATAAAAGTAAAAAGTGGTGATATTTTTATTCTTTTAATGTTTTTATTTATTTTTGAGAGAGACAGAGCACAAGCAGAGGAGGGGCAGAGAAAGAGGGAGACACAGAATCAGAAAAGGCTGCAGGCTCTGAGCTGTCAGCAGAGCCCAATGCGGGGCTCAAACCTGTGAACCGTGAGATCACGACCTGAGCCAAAGTCGGATGCTTAACTGACCGAACCACCCAGACACCGCAGTGATATTTTAAAAGAAAAGTTATTATGATAAAATAATCCTTTTTTTCCAAATAATAATCATGAAATTATATTAGGCTTTAATACTTGAAAACATGTATACTAGGTCACCTTCCAATAAAAAAAAATTCTGTTAAGTTTCAAATTCTACTTGAACATTAATTTTATTTAATTTTATTTATTTATGTTGAGAGAGAGAGATCATGAGCAGGGGGAACAGCAGAGAGAGATGGAGAGAGAGAATCACAAGCAGTTCTCTACACTGGTAGCAGCGTGGATCCTGATGTGGGCTCTGACTCACAAACCATGAGATCATGACCTGAGCCAAAACCAAGAGTTGGACATTTAACCAACTGAGCCACCTAGACACCCCTAACTTATAATAAAATATAATTATTCCTAGCAAATTGCCATTCCTAGTCCATGGGAAACCACTGGGAAGTGTTCCAGCCATATTGGTTCCCTCAATTCAAGGGGTGGTGTCACGCCTCACGTTGCACTCCTCAGGGCACTGATGATATATGACCCACACAAGTGGGACAGTGCCACGTGTTTCCTGTTCTTAGAGCAAATCCCTGCTACCTCCAGGATCAGGCAGGACAGGTTGAGGATCTGAGTTCCCAAGAGGTGGCTTGCTTCAGAGTCTACTCTGTTAGAGAAAAAACAAAGAAACCAGTAAACAAAACACAATCCACTATAGACAATAGCTTCAAAAAATAATGAAAAGCCTGCCGACTACAGTAAGAATGACAGATATCACTGTCTCTAAAGCAGGTGAATTGGTGCTTTTAAAAGTTTTCCAAATCAGCGTTCAGACAGCCCACAATAGTAAATAAAAGGCATTGGAGGCGCCTGGGTGGCTCAATCGGTTAAGTGTCTGACTCTTGATTTCTGCTCAGGTTATGATCATGGTTCATGAGTTCGAGCCCAGAATCGGGCTCCACACTGCTGACAGTGCAGAGCCTGCCTGGGATTCTATCTCTTCTCTCTCTCTGACCCCCCCAAATAAATGAACAAGTAAACAAATAAACAAACAAACTTTTTAAAAAGGCATTAGTTTTTCTTAGCAGTGAAATTTCTACTTTTGTGACTTTGCTAATGCTGCTTTCTGCTTTCTTCTCTGCTTGTTCTCGTTGCACAACCTCTGTGTCTTCCTCTAATGGCTTTCCCAAATGACTCTGGCCAATATTCTCATCGCTGAGCACTAGTATTTAGCAGTGCAAAGCAAAATAGCCTAGATCGTCTGTGATTTATAGTCCCAGTTTGTTTCATGTGCCCCGTAATTATCCCAGACGCTTTTTATTTATCTCCAACTTGCAGGCAGGGAGGTAGTCTTGTAGCTAATTTGTACCATCGTGGTGACAAGCTTGGTATTTAGCGCATGTGAAATGCTCAACATTTATTGTAAAATTTCATGTTTACAGTCAGATGAGTCAACATACTGAGGGTAACCCACTGATCCCTTCATAAGGAGGAAAAACCTTACCTGATTTATGAAGGGAAAGCAAGCAGAATGAAAGTGGAATTCTGTGGACTTAATCACACTGGTTTTCTCTGCTTAGAACTGGGGAGGCGAGTGGGATGGTCAACTTTTCCTGAGGAGGTTCTGTACGTACATACTGGTAGCGGCCTCTAGTGGATGGTTAAAAGGCTCTTGCACCACTCAATTCCTGGACATCACATTTCACTGGAAGGATCTATTCCTTTTGCTACCACTTCGTCCTTTCTCCCCCATCTCAACGTCAGTAGGGTTTTCTCTTCAGAGTAACTTGGGATGCTACAGTCTACCACAGATGTCACTGGTGTGTGCTTTGTGAGCAATTTTTAAGGTGAATTCTCCTGAAATGAATATCAGTTTTTACCACTGCCCTTCAAAGTCATTCAGTTGCCAATGTGGGTGCAATTTCGCTGTTGCGTGCAAGCCCTTGGCTTGGGTATGTTTATGTAAACCGTTCAAAGCTGTGGACTGTGTGTCTGGCAAGCTGCTTCCAAGAAACAAAGGAGAAATAAGCATGGTTTCCATTTAAAAGACATGTGGTTCTTATTGCCTTACAGAAATTGGTTTTTGTTTTCACTTCATTTTATTTTTCAAGTGAGTTTTCCACCGTGAAATAAAGTGTGTTCAGGGCAGAAAATAGTGAAAATACAGAGGGGGAAAAAATCAGCCACAGTTCCACCAAAGCCAAGCCTGGGTTTAGATAGAGCCTACCGAGGTAGACTCCTTCCCTGGGGTATATCCTACGGGAGCGGGCCCTGACGGACTGAGGGCCGGCATGCCATTAACTTTCCACACAGCTGTTTTCTCAATTTACAAAGAGCAATGATAATATTGCATTTGTGTACTTTCATTTTCTGTCTCAAATTAGGTATGGCAATTGCATAATAATAATAGCAGCCATTTGTTTAGCACAGAATTTCAAAGCCTAACCCTCGAGTTGCCATTTGCCTCCCGGAAAACAGCAATTTAGCTCACTCTCAGCTCTTTCCTATAACCTCCCACATCTCTCCCAGTATTTGTTTTTGTAGTACTAATAATTGCCATTTATTAGGACCTTATTACACAAGATAATATACTGGTTGAGTATGTAGCCTGATTGGATTTTAATTCTGGCCTTTCCCCCTAATAGCTGTGTGATCTTGGATGAGTAATTTAAAGTCAGTGCTACAGCCTCTTCCTTTGTCCAATAAAGGCCCTGCCCCATGGGATTTTTAGGAGAAAATTAAGTCCCTAGAACAGAACTGGGTACATAGGGAGTGCTCTATAAATGTTGGCTGTTCTAATAAATATTTTATATGACATATTAGACAGAATACCAAGTTCTTGCCATTTATTATGCCATTTAACCTTCATAACAATCAGTGAGTTAGATATTCTTACCCTTGTTTCGGATAAGGGGTGAAACTGAGAACTCATTGACTTGTCCAAGTCACCCTATAGGGCCTAAATCCCACCAAATCTGACTATTTACAAAGCCTGCACTCACCATATATTTTTGGAAGTGGCAGGTTAACGATTAGTTTGCTCCTTCAATTTTTATTGCTGTGTACGCTATGTATAGAAAAATGCACAGGTCATAAGTTTAAAGCCTGGCAAATGTTCACAAGTGGACAGGCCCAAGAAATCAGCCTCACGACTTTTCCAGACCCTCAAAAGTCCCTTTGTGCCTGTGTGTAGTCACTAACGCCTCTGGCAGTAACCATTGAGCTCATGTCCAGCACATAGATGCTTTGCCTGGTTTGAACCCTGTATACAGCATATTAGACAATCCAACCCTTTTTATGTCTTGTCTGACTTCCTTCATGTAGTTATTTGTGGACTTATTCCAGTCACTCATTCATTTTCATGACTATATAGCGTTCTGTTAAGTGTCCCATCACAATGTACACGTTCTACTCTGGGACATTTGGGAGATTTCCAACTTGGCACTATTATGAATATTGATGCAGTGATAATGCTTGCATATGACTTTGGGGGAACATATATATGCCTTTCCGTTGGATGAACACCTAGAAGCCCAGTTGCTGGGTCATAGGGTCAGCATATTTTTGGCTTTAGAATTTTATTGCAGTATAATTTTCCAAAATAGTTATATCAATTTACACTCCAAAGAGAGTTAACTTTTAACCAACATAACAGAATTAGAGGCCATTTTTAAAATTCTTTTTATTTATTTTTTATTTATTTGATTAATAAATTAATTAATTAAATAAATAAATTTATTTAATTAATTAATTTATTAAATAAATAAATAAGTTTATTTATTTATTATTTTTTATTATTGTGTTTTAAAACACAGTAGAACAAAAGACATAGTTTAAGTGATATTTGCATTAAAAAATGCAATCTGTTAATAATCACTAGCTCTGGAAAAGCACTTGAGTTTAAATTTACTTACACAATAGAAATGACTCATTTGTAACAGTTAATCCTATAATATGACTGAGATATCAAGGGATCTAAATTTAAAAGGGTAACATTTAAGAGTGAGCAAGGATGTGGTATTTATGGCAAAGTAGTTCATGAACAGAATAGTCTGATTGCTTGTGTTCTTGCAAGTTTTTTTATGGCCATTATTATATAGTCATCCATAAACTGGGTCATAGACAAGTTCTTCAAGATCAAAGATCTTGTCCTTACCAATTAGGGAAATTATGAGTCTTAATAGTTTTCAGATTCTAAAGATTTATTTATTTTAGAGAGAGAGAGCACAAGCGAGGAAGGGGCAGGGAGAGAGGGAGATCAAAGGTCTGCAGTGAGCTGTGAACTGACAGCAGCAAGCCCGATGTGGGGCTTGAACTCATAAACTGTGAGATCATGACCTGAGCAGAAGTCGGACACTCGACTGACCAGGCCACCCAGCCATCCCAATAGTTTTCAGATTCTTAGCAGCAAATCCATTTGCTCCAAAGAACTCTTATTCTGAAGTGCCAACTGTTGGCCAGAGGAGCTGCTATGGCAGAAGCAACAGTGAGAAACCTCAGATCTTCGCGCTCTGCATTCTACTCTCTGCTTCTAGCAGCTCCCAAAAACTTTCCCAGACCCAGGGAGCATGGCATAAGAATGAGAGCCCAGATACTGGATAATAAAATGTACTCCTCTTCTGCCACTTCATTCAGTTGGTAGCAACTCTCAAGAATAATGTCAGGAAGGAAGGATTCTAAGGACGTGGTGCGAACAGAGACAAAAGTATGTCATGATCAATTAGTCATGTCTGTCACCGGCTCAGCAAGGGATAGTGAGCATCTGTAGGCTGGCTCCAGATAGCATTTACATATGTACACTCTTCCTTTTAAGTGTTTAATTTCCTGTTAACTCCAAATCCAGTGTAAGAGTGACTGTCATGTTGGCACAATCAAGCAGCTGATGAATTGTTCAGAATATGTAAGCAAAATGCTGACATAGGAATCATCTTGGTACATATATCTTTTTGCATTTGTCCAACACATCTTTTGAGATAAATTACTACAAATGGACTTCCGACCGTGGAGTTAAATCTCCACTCTTTTATAGAATGCACTCTGCCCTTCCAATATATGACACAGGTCCCATTCTGCCATGTATTATTGCCATTAGTGAACAACTGTCTTCCCATCAGAACCGCAGAGCCTGGAGGTAGAAGTTCTGTCTTTGGCTTCCGTGTTTCATCCCCACCCCGATGACGCTGACAATGTTGTCTTTTTCCGTAGTAGATGTGGATACACATTTTTTGCTTTAAATATAAGGTTACGTTTTAATATATTTTTTAAAATGCTAAGAATTAAGTATCAGAATTCACCTTGTATAAGGGAAGCCTGAGATGAAGTTATAAAAAAAGAAAAGAACATTTTCTCAATTTTAGGAAGGAAACAATAAACACAGCTCTGTTTTCCTCAGTCACTGTCAGGACAAATGAAGAGTTAAAGGGCTGCTAATGAACTTAATGGAACCATGGCCCCAGTGATTGACGTTAGTGTGCAGACCAAAATACCAATGCTAAATGGGCACATTAATATTGGAACTGGAGTATAGGAGTATTTAAAAATCTCTACAAGCCTGTGGAACAGGTAGTTTTAATTAAAGAGTGGCCTTCTCTAATTTACTTCATGTTCCCTCAGTGCCTTTGCCCTTGGCATCTATGGCTGATTCGTCAAATCATCTCACATAAAGCTTGTTCATTAATAATTTTTTTTAATGTTTTATTTATTTCTAGGAGAGAGAGAGAGACAGCGTGAGCAGGGGAGGGTCAGAGAGAGAGGGAGTCACAGACCGAAACAGGCTCCAGGCTCTGAGCTGGCAGTCAGCACAGAGCCCGACGCGGGGCTCGAACCCACGAACCGCGAGATCATGACCTAAGCGAAAGTCGGACGCTCAACCGACTAAGCCACCCAGGCGCCCCGCTTGTTCATTAATAATTAATGTGCTTGGATTATTACAAAGTTTCTTGAGCTGATATGGGTGGGAATCTTTTTCTAGTGTTTTTAAGTTTAAATCTCAGAGTACTCAGTCCCCATTCTCCCCAAAACAGAAGGCTAACTAAAGCAGACCATTCATGGCATTCTTCTTCCTTTGCTGTCTGCTTTTTCAGCCTTCTTTCCTTTCTTCTTTCCTTCCTTCCTTCCTTTCTTCTCTACATTCCTTATATACCTTTTCTAGTTTTATTCCAGTTAGCATTTCTGATGATCTTTTTGGCATCCCCAAAGTCCCCATGATGGCCTGTCTGCCTAGCTTTCTTGGTGTCCTTTGACTTTGTTACCTACGACTCACTTGTAATTTATTTTGCATGCATCTATAGCCTTGTCTTCTGGAGAACATCTCCATATGGCTTCCCCCCCCCCACCCCCCTCAGTTCACATTATCTTAGAATGTATTGCAGTCACTCCCTAGGTTGTGAATGTGCTTTCAACAGTTGCTGTGTTTTCCTGCATCTACCTAACCACACTATCTGTGAGTGGTGATCCCAGATCTGGACATTCCTCCATGTGATTCTGAGAAAATGGGGTGCACTTCACATATGTGTTTGATGTCTCCTGTGCCCAGATTACTATTATCTATCAAGATTCACAGATGTGCTGTCTGATTCCTGAGATGGCATTGTTGATTCCATAGAATTGGTAGGATTAGCCCCAATTTATAAACATTTTCCCAAGTAGAAAACAATTCATTGGTCTCTCTTTTCTTGTTCAGCACCTTAAAGCATGAATTTCTCACAATCTGCTTTCTACTGCATTCAGATCTAATCTTCAGTGAATCATTCTGGGATAACATTTGGTTTGATGTTTAATGTTCCTAAATAGTGAAGCACATTTTGATAGAGGTATCTGGGTCAGGGGGCATAATTTCAGTTACAGAGTCTATGTGTACGTGTATTTGTTTTTAAAGTTTTAGTTTCCCCCATCTTTTATAAGTACAAGAATATGCTAATTTATGCCCTCACAATTCTGAAAAATAAATATATCTGCATAACTACAGGTATAAAATGATTTCACTTTGGGGTGCTTGGGTGGCTCAGTTGGTTAAGCATCCAACTTCAGGTCAGGTCATGATCTTATAGTTCATGAGTTTGAGCCCTGTGTCAGGCTCTGTGCTGACAGCTCAGAGCCTAGAACCTGGTTCAGAGTCTGTGTCTCCTTCTCTCTCTCTGCCCCTCCCCCACTCACACTCGGTCTCTCTCAGAAATAACCTCTAAAATTTTTTTTAAAAAATAAAAATCATTCCACTTTGCCTCCATTTTCATTCAGATTACTTCAGCCTGAATTGACTAATGATCATTTCCCCAAATATCCATTGTATTTGGCTTGAGAAGACACAGTTTTAGTTAGAGAATGTTACAAAATGCTTTTTTGCTTAAAGCAAATTTTACAATAGAAATAATGTTCACTTTCAGACCCAGATTTTAATCTTTTTGATTTATAATATTAACTTAAGCTCACATAATTCTGTAAACTAAAGCCAGAGAGTTATTTTGGTTACCAGTATAATTATAACTTTCATCCACTGTTTACCAGGGAATAGTGAATTCGTTTTGTTAAAATGAGATCTGGCATGAACCTTATCCAGGCTGAACTGAAGCAAACATAGCTTTTTTTTTTTTAGCTTTTACTAAATTACATTTACATGCTGGACACGATTAAAAGCTTTAGAATAGCAAGGAAAAGGCAAATTTGAGAGAGATGTAGATTTTTCTTTTAAGACTATATTAGACTAAAACCCAAATAAAAATAAAAGAACGCCAAAGAGGGGTTGTTAGTGTAATATTTCTAAGCCGGTTTGCTGAACCCAAATCTGCATGCTTTTGTACTGTTTGCCAGTACAATGCAGAGGCCAAATCGCTAAAGGTAAACAGGATTTGGGAGGCTGCCTGCTCTGGGATTCAAGGATTAGCCTTTTTCCTGCCCTTGACTTGAGCTGCTGTCAGTCCAAATGGGTCCCATCCCCTGGGCCTCAGAGAAATTGCTTCAATTTACACATCCTGTGGTTCGCATGCAAATCAAGGGTAATGCTGTCAGTCAGAGAAAGACATGCCGTATGATTTCACTCCTGTGTGGAATTTAGGACACAGAACAAATGAACAAACGGAAAAAAAAAAAACAAACCCAGACTTAAATAGAGAGAACAAATGGGGTTGGAGGGATGGGGAAAGGGAATAAAAGTATACTTATCATGACAGGCACTGAGTGATTGTTGAATCATTATGTTGGAGACCTGAAACTAATATAACACTGTATGTTGATCATGCTTGAATAAAAACGGAGAGAAAGGGTACTATTGAACCTTACATAACGGTTCAATAGATAAAAACAGCCTGACCTTTCAAGGTGGTGGACCTAGATTTTATTTCCAATAAAGCAACATAACTAGTATATGTATTACAACATATTATACATTAAATATAAAAATATATAAAATACACATAATATTTATTACAATCCAAGGAGCCTGGTTCATTGCAACATCTGGTGTCGCTTTCTTTACCCTTTATTTTGGAACATTTAAAGTTTATAAAACCTGTTTCCATATACTATGGCATTTTATAATCACAACAGCCTTGCAAGGTATCTTTACTTGTCCTCAGTTTACAGGTAAGGGCACCAGAGCTCAGAAAGCATGATTACCTCGCTTGAAATCCTCAAGAAAGAACAGAGCTGGGGTTCATAGCCAGTTCTTACCATTACAGGAACCTGGTTTTGTCCTTCCTTATGCCACAGCCTTACCCGAAGAGCTTGTAAACGCACTTTCTGTGTGATTATAGGCTCCTGTAGATGGTATAGATTTCTCTAAAACAACTTAATGTCAATCTTAACTCTTATTCTGCATTCTGACATGAATTTAAAATAGCCAATTTCATGTGAGTTTCATCTGAAACTTTAGGCTTTCCTTAGTGGATTTATAGTCCACTGTAGGGTTTTGCTGCCCTCCCCCGCTCCCTGGTGTGAGATATAAAACACACAAGCTTATATCAAGCATCGGAAGCTCTTTACCACTTGTCCCGGCAGGTGTCTGCTGGAGTTGATATTCAT
This sequence comes from Crocuta crocuta, assembly GCF_008692635.1. Classification (NCBI taxonomy): domain Eukaryota; kingdom Metazoa; phylum Chordata; class Mammalia; order Carnivora; family Hyaenidae; genus Crocuta; species Crocuta crocuta. The sequence continues at coordinate 2,953,334 of NW_027528869.1, forward strand.
GCACAGCCATCCCTCTGTGTAGCCAAACCATGGATGAACTTGAGCACATTTGCCGTTGAAATTCCCTTGTTGGACTACAGGATATGCTCAGGCGCATGGACTCTTGAACCCATTTGTGCCCTGGATCCTGTTTGGACAGTGGTTCTGAGAACCTGTTTGAAATCCACAAGGTTGTGCATCCCGTGAGGTGCCCCTGCTGTTCTTCCTTAGCCACGGGGGATTTGGTAAGGGCTCTGAGGGCCAGAACAGGCTGTGGAGAAGAGGTTCCCTCTGTTCTAAATCCACAAGGCTAACCAGAGATTCCTCTGCTCTTTTCTCCAACCCCACATTTCTGGCTCAGCCTAAGAGGGAAGGTATATAGGTTGATATCAAAATTTCACCTGCTTTTCTCTCTGTTTTTCCCCCTCTTCTTATTATAGAAACAGCATTTATCTCTGGCATCTGAGGACAAGGGTGTTTGGGAATTGTGGGTAGATAAGGTTCTGGCTAGAATCTAATTATTAATGCCAAAATCCTGGGTTCTGGATGCTCACATCCAGGAATAAGTATCTGGTTTCTCTTTGTATTCATGCTCTGGTTTACCTTTCCTTGGGTGAGTGGAGGTCAAGGTCTCATTTAAAGGGGGAAAGAGAATTGGGGAGAAAAAACCCAAGACATTTTCTGCTAAANTATAGCTTCCAGGACTTTGAACTCTCCAAGGCTTCCTCCTACTTACCTTTCTAGTCACCTTCACCGGTTTTTACCTCATCGACGTCAGTGCTAAAAGAGGTACCCCAAATTCAGGGAGCTCCTATATCTCTACTGCCTTCAGGTGACTTCATCCAGCCTTGTGTCTTTAAATACCATCTTTATACTGACATATTTGCATCCCTAGGCTGGCTTTCTGCCCTCAGCTCCAGACTCTTCCATGCCACTGCCTCCTAATGTCCCCATTGCATGTCTAAAAGATACCACACACTTGCCATGTTTGAAATTGATTCCTGATCTTTCTTCTACCTGTATTCTTTCCGCATCTGAGCAAATGCCACTTTATCTTTCCAGTTTCTTAGTCAATAAACCTTGGAGTCATCCTCCACTCCTTTCCTCTCACACTCCTTGGGGGTTCGAAAGCAGATTTGGTTTTCCTCACCACCCCCTCTACTCTTCCCCAGTCCTGCTGCCATGATCTGGGACACCACAACGACCTCTTAATTGCTCTCTTTCTCCTTCCCTTGCCTGAGGCTTCATAGGGATCAAATCCCATCCCTTCTTTCCTCATCGCGGTCTGATGTTTCTCTGCCTCCAGTCCACATCTGTACCCTCACCTAGATGACCCCACCGCTGTTTACTTCACTTTCCTCCTTCCCTTCCGCTCTTCCCTTTGTTCTCTCTACTCCAGTCACAATGGCTGCCTCTTGTTACTTAAACATTCCATGCGCCTTTATTCCTCAGGGCCTTTACATTTGCTCTTTTTTCTGTCTGAAACATTTTCCTCCCAGATATTTAGATGGTTCATTGCATTACTCACTTCGGGTCTCTTCCAGGATAACATCTTACCAGTAAAGCCTTCCTTGATCACTCTGTTTAAAATAGTACACCACTGGGGCGCCTGGGTGGCTCAGTTGGTTGAGTATCCAACTTTGGCTCAGGTCATGATCTCACCATTTGTGGGTTCAAGCCCCATGTTGGGCTCTGAGCCCGCTTCAGATTCTGTACCTCTCTCGCTCTCTGACCCTCCCCGCTCACACTCTGTCTCTCTCTCAAAAATAAATAAACATTAAAATAATTTTTTAAAATAGTACACATTCAGCTCCTCCCCTCTCCTTTTCTCTGATTTACTTTTCTGTATAGCCTCTCACCATTTGAAACACTAGTTATTTACTTGTCTTTTTAAATTTGATATCTGCCTTCCTGTACTGGAATCTAAGGACCATAAATCTTGTGAGATGAGACTATGCTCTCTTTACATCTCTAGATCCTAAAGAAACTTGGCGCATTGTAGTTGCTCAAATATTGAATGGATTGATGAACAAACAACCTTGGGCCAGTACTGTTACTCAGCAACCAGCTCCGTGACAACACATGATAGTTATTACTAAAAATACGCTGCACGGATGAATGAAATGGGTTAAACCTATGAGAATTTGTCTTGAACTCTGAAACTCACAGAAAAAAAAATATACCCTTAATTTATCTTTTCTATAGTTTTTGTCTTTGTTCTAAGATTTTCTGTGGAGGGAACCATTGATTATTGGTGAATTATCCTTTACTGAGCTTAAGTACAAGCTTGGTAACATATAGTGGATAAATGCCTTTGTTAACAGCTATTAACATGACCTACCATGTTAATATACTTAATATACTATTCCGACCATTAGTCCCCAGCAGACCTTTAGAAAGCATGTACTAAAGAAGATCACTGAACCAAATCCTTGGGATTTGAAATTTGGGTTCTATGAGGTCACTCTATTCCTCATCCAAATGTATTCCCTGCTATGGTGCCGATTGCTTTTCTACCTCCACTATGAAAAATGGGTTTGGAACAGCTAGAAGAGAGTTGGTTAAGTTGCGTGCTTCTGCCAATATATTCATCAAATTTGGGCCAATTATTTCAAAATGAAAACATAACAGATGATAATAAAGTTTTAGAAAGTGTATATAAAGATATGCCAGTGAGTTTTTTAGATGGCTTAACTTATCTAATTAGAAGAGCTAGTATTACATTGTTTATTTCTTTTCTCCCACCCAAAATATTCTCCTAGGACCCAAAATATTATTATTATCCAGAGAAACTGCTAGAAAAATCAAAACAAAAAAAAGGCTAATTGATAAATCACCACCAAATAATCCATAATTGACACTTAAGTCACACCATGTGAGCCTTATCAACCGTATGTTCATCTTAGGATCATGTATATAATAAATAAATGAACATGACAAAGATTTGGTGAGCTTTTAAGATGAATTTATTACGGAACAAAGGCAACAAAACAGATAAAGGATTAAGTGAAATCTTTTCATAAAATACTCTAGTAAGTGACATAGAAACTTTGTTCCATGTCCATAATTTTCTAGCTGTTACAATTTAGTCTTTCCTGACAATTTACTCTTAGAGAAATTGTTAGCAAGAGAATATGTTTGTGTCATTTGTGTTGAAAAGGAAATAAGATTAGGAAAGTGAATCTGGACTATAACTTTTCAATTTGAATAAATCAATGGATCTGGGATTATTAAGGCTAAAATATAACACATGTAAGGTTATGAGTCTATGAAAAAATGTGAACACACTTTATTAATAGAGGATAATCAACAGGAAGATTNAAAGTTAGGTAATATCAGTAATTTGGGAAAGTTAAAATTAAATTAAGTAAGACTAATAGTAGAATATTAAATATCATCAACTGAGTTCTGTTTCCAGCCATACAGTGTTGCTGTAGATCAGTGAAATTCGTCTTTACATTGCACACTTAAAAATATGTGAATAATGCATTATTTAATAATGCTAGAATAAAGATAACTTATGGCTGAGCTGGAGAAGAGTGAGAGAATATTATAGAGGCAGAAAATAACAGAGTGAAGAAGCTGCGAAACCTACTTATCATGTAAAAAAGTTGGACAACCTTTCAATTTCAACCCTGAAACATAAAGTGCTTCTAAATCATCACTTCTATCCTTACAACAAGAAAAGAGCTGAACAAACAAAATCAATCGCTTTTCTTGGAACAGTCAAAAAAATGAAGTTGCTGGGCAATCTACCATATCCTGAAATCTGGAGAGGAGCAAATATTGAAAATCATAGCCAACATTACCTGGACAGAAACTAATGGAACTGTGAACTGTTCTCTGTGGACTGTAGACAACATGTAAGAATAGATGGGTAATGCAAGCAGAAAGATAGAAACTTTATGAAAGAATCAGGAGGTTATGCTGGAAAGGAAAAACTATGTAAAAGAATTGAAGAATGCCTTTGATGGACTCATCAGTAGGCTGGACGCAGCTGAGGAAAGAATCAGTAAGCTTTAACATATGTCAATAGAAATGTCCCAAGCTGAAATGTGAAGGGAAAAATACAGATTATCTAAGAACCATAGGATAATCCCCAAAAAGTATAAAATGCACACTGTTGGTATTCTATAAGGAAAATAAAGAGAATGAAGCAGAAGACATATTTGAGATAATAATGACTAAAAATATTCTAAAACTAGTAATAGACACCAGAACTATAGTTCCAAAAGTCTCAGAGAACACCAAGAAGGGCGAATGCCAAAAAATCTACATGACAGCATATCATACTCAAACTGCAAAAAAACAACAACACCAAAAAAAAAAACAAAGACAAAGAAGATATCTTGAAAGAAACTGGAATGGGGTGGGGTCATCTTACCTATAGAGGAGTAAATGTAAGAATTATACAGTTGACTTTTCATCAGGAATCAGGTAAGAAGAGAGTATAGTGAAATGTTGAAAGAAAAAAGCCCCACCAACCTATAATTTTATATTAGAAAGGATATAAGATAGGAAGTATCCTTTTTAAGTGAAGATGTAAATTTTTCTCAAACAAGAACTGGCAGCATTCATCACTAGCAGAGCTATTGTACAAGAAATGTACACAGAAGTTCTTCGTGAAGAAGAAAATGATATAGGTCAGAAGCTCAGGTTTACATAAAAAAAGATAAGTATTGTAGAAAGAATAAATGCAGACAAAATTAAATCTTGTGTGTTTTTTATTCTTAATTGATGCAATAGATAACTATTGTTCAAAGTAATAGTGGTAATAATGTACTGAATAATTATAACATATGGGTAAATAAAATGAATGACAGTGATGCTATAAGAGATGAAAAAGAGGTATTGGGAATATCCTGTTATAAAGAAACTTGCATTACCCATGAAGCAGTATAATTTTATTTTGTTTTGTTTTATTTTGTTTTATTTATTTTATTTAGAGAGAGTGCACATGTGCATGCAAGCAGAGGAGGGGTAGAAGGAGAGGGAGAGAGAGAATCTTAAGCAGGCTCAATACTCAGTGCAGAGCCTGATGTAGTCGTTGATCTCATGACAGTGAGATCATGGCCTGAACACAAATCAAGAGTCAGAACAGCAATCAAATTGGCTTAACTGACTGAGACACCCAGACACCCCAGTATAGTATTATTTTAATACTGGGTTTGTAAACTTATATTGCAAAATAAAAAACGATCACTAAAATTTTCTTTAAAAAGGAGAAATTGATATGCTAAGATAGAAGCAAAAATGGAATCCTATAAAAATGCTCAGCCAAACCCAGAAAAACCAGAGGAAGAGGGAAGAAGAAAAAAAAAAACAATAATTCCAACAGATAGAAAATGATTAGAAACATGGTAGACATTAATTCAACTATATAAATAGTCACTTTAAATGTGAATGATCTCCATACACCAGTTAAAAGAGATTGTCAGAGTGGATAAGAAAACAAAAACAATTAGATGCTGTCTGCCAAAAAATTATATACCACAACCAAGTGGAATTTAGCCCAAGTATGCAAGGCTAGTCCAACATTCAAAATTAACATCAGTTAATGTATTCATCCCATTATATGAAAAGGTAAGAGAAAAAAATGACGTGATCATAATAATGGATGCAAAAAAAAAAGGCATTTGACAAAAGCTAACACCCATGTATGATGAAAACTCTTGGCCAACCAGGAATAGAGAGGAACTTTCTCAACTTGATAAGGAACAGTTGAAAAACCAATAGCTAACGTTATAACTAATAATGAGAAAGTAGAAATTTCTCCACTAAAATCAGGAACAAGGATGGGATGACCCTTTCACCACACATTTTCACCATGTGGATATAGAAAAACTAATCCTAAAGTTTACGTGGAGGTGCAAACGACCCAGAATAGCCAAGACAATGTTGAAAGAGAAGAACAAAACGGGAAGACTGACAGTACCGGACTTCAAAATTTACTATCAGCCACAGTGACCAAGACAGTGTGGTATTGGCAAAAGAACAGACAAATAGATCTATGGAACAGAATAGAGACTCCAAAAATAGACTGACACAAATAATGTCACTGTCTTATTTTTTTAATGTTTTATTTATTTTTGAGAGAGAGAGAGAGAGACAGCATGAGCAGGGGAGGGTCAGAGAGAGAAGGAGTCACAGAATCCAAAGACAGGCTCCAGGCTCTGAGCTGTCAGCACAGAGCCCGATATGGGGTGCAAACCCATGAACCATAAGATCATGACCTGAGCCGAAGTCGGACGCTTAAACTGAGCCACCCAGGTGCCCCAATGTCAACTATCTTTGACAAAGGACCAAAGGCCATACAATGAACCAAAGACAGTCTTTTCAACAAATGGTGCCGGAACATACAGATGTCCACGTGCAAAACATTGTATCTTGATACAGACCTTATACTCTTCACAGAAATTAAGTCAAAATGCATCATAGACCTAAATACAAAATACAAAACTATAAAACTCCTAGAAGATAACTCAGGAGAAAGCCTAGGTGACCTTGGATAAGGCAGTGACTTTTTAGGTACAACCACCAAAGGCATGATCCATAAGAGAAATAACTGACAAACCAAACTTCTTCCAAATCAAAAACTTCTGCTCTGAGAGAGACACTCTCAAGGGAATGAAAAGCCAAGCCACAGACTGGGAAAAAAATATTTGCAAAAGAAATTTTGATGAAGGACAATTATCCAGAATAGACATAGAACTTTTAAAACTAAAAAATAAGAAAAAAAAAACAATTTAAACAAATGGATGAAAGATCTGAATACACACCTCACCAGAGGAGGTATACAGATGCCAAATGAGGATATAAAAAGAGGTTACACATCGTATGTCATTACATAATTGGAAATGGGGTGTCTGAGTGGCTCAGTCAGCTGGGCATGTGTCTTCAGCCCAGGTCATGGTCTCGTGGTCTGTGAGTTCGAGCCCCGCGTCGGGCTCTGTGCCGACAGCTCAGAGCCTGGAGCCTGATTCAGATTCTGTGTCTCCCCCTTTCTCTGCTCTGCCCCTGCTGCTCTGCTCTCTTGCTCTCTCGCTCTCTCGAAAGTAAAATAAACATTAAAAGAAAATAAAAGAAAGTGAAAATAGCATTAAGATACCACTAAACACCTATTAGAATAGACAAAATCAAACACTGACAGCGCCAAGTGCTGATGAGGATGTGGAGCAACAGGAGCTCTCATTCACTGCTGGTGGAAACGTAAGATTGTACAGATGCTTCACAAGACAGTGTGATAGATTTTACAAAACTAAACATACCCTTAGAATTTAATCCATCAATTACACTCCTTGGTATTTACCCATATGAGTTGAAAACTTATGTCCATACAAAAACCTGCACATGGATGTTTATGGCTACTTTACTCACAATTGCCAAAACTTGGAAGCAACTACGTGTCTTTGAATAACTCAATGGGTAATAAACTGTGCTATGTCCAGACAATGGAATAATATTCAGTACTAAAAAGAAAGGATATATAAAGCCATGAAAAGACATGGCAAAACATAAATGCATATTACTAAGCGAAAAATACCACCTGAGAAGGTTATATATTATATAATTCCAAGTATATAATATTCTGGAAAAAGGTAAAACTGTAAAGACAAGACAAAGATTAGTGATTGCCAGGATTTAAGAAGGAGGAAGGGATATATAGGCAGAACATCTAAAACTTCTCTAAAAAAATAGTCTATTTTTTTAATGGGCAAATGATCTGAATAGACACCTCACAAAAGAAGATATATGGATGGCAAAAAAAGAATCAAATAAAAACATCATCACTATCATCTATCATCAGAGAACTGCAACAAACAACCAAATCAACAACAACCAGATAATAACGCAAACCTATTAGAATAGCAAAAATTAAAAAAATCAAAACAAAATTGACAATACTAAATACTGACAAAAAATAGAGAGCAACAGAAACTGTCATTCATTACTAGTGGGAATGCAGAATGGTACAACCACTTTGGAAAACAGTTTTGCAGTTTCTTATAAAGCTAAACATAATCTTATTATAATCCAGGAATTGTGCTCCTACATATTTACCCACCTATGTGATATTATATCTACATAAATACCTTCATGTGAATGTTTATAGCCAAAACATTATTGTTCCAAATTGGAAGCATCCAAAATGTTCTTCAGCTGGTGACTAGATAAACAAACTGTGGTATATCCATTCAACAGACTACTCAGCAACAGACAGAAATAAGCTCTTGAGCCAGGACATGACATAGAAGAACCGTAAATGCATATTGCTAAGTGGAAGAAGTCAGACGGAAAAGTCCACACTGTATAATTCCAATTATGACCTGGCGTACTGACTAGCGGATACGAGTGAAGGAGAAGCCATCTGGCGTCACGTTTTTTTTCTTTCTGTAGTACTGGAATTGTTCCCTTATCTGTCTTCCTGTCTCCAATCTTGCCTACATCCCCCTTGTTCCTTGTGGTACTGAATCAGCAGTGACCTTTATAAAACAAAAAGATGATCATGGCGTCTTTGTGTTTATAATACTTTAATGGCTTCTCATCATCTTAAGCCTAATTTGAAATTTCTTAGTTTGCCTTATTAGCTTTTCAGCATGTGAGTACTTTTCAAGCCCAGTCTCTCCCAATTCCTCTCACTTCCACTCTTAGTTTGGCCAGGCTCTAGTTCTCCATACATACCGTGATTTTTTAAGTTTTCTTTTTTTTTTTTGTTTTATGGGCTATAAAGATAGAAGTAGGATTGGTGTTTGTGCACAAATGGAGACATGTAGAGGTCAACCCTCTGGGCTAAAGTCATAGCAACAGCCTATTAAATCTTTATGTGAAGCCAACAGAGTCTGAGGCACAGGGCATACATGAGCAAAGTAATTTGTAAGCTCCCTGTTTCTTTACAAAAGAATGGGATTATATGTGCCATTCCTTTGCTTCTCTGGGATTCTTAGTCACTCAGAATCTCTTTTATGTCCCAATAAAGTCCAGCTGTTTTCCGTTCCAGTTTCTCATGTGCTCTTGTAAAAAAATAAGCATAGAAAAAATGAAGACTTTAACACCATATGTATTTCCTCTTTCAGAAAAAAAGTAAAAGTTAAAAATACAAATTTTAGGGGCACCTAGGTGGCTCAGTCAGTTGAGCATCTAACTCTTGATTTCAGCTCAGGTCATGATTCCAGGGTTGTGGGATTGAGCCCCACATTGAGCATGAGCCAGCTTAAGATTCTCTCTCTCTCTCTCTGCCCTTTCTACTCTTGCATGCATGTGCATTCTCTCTGTCCTTCTAAATTAAAAAAAGACAAATTTTATATCCAAATCTCTTTATATGTAAGTTCCTTGAAAATTTAGAAGAATACTCAATATAGTACATATAATTCTATGTAAATATAATGTTTTGAGATAAAGTATTATTCATTTTTATCATAATAAAAAACATAATAAATTATAAATTATTAAGTTAAAAACTCTAGTTTGGAAAGTTTAGTAATTCTTAAGCATCACTCATAATTACAATGAATAATAATTTTCAACTTACACAAAACTGGTTTGAATTCTTGGACACAGAATACATAGCTTTTGGTTTATTAACCCTCAAGATACAAGCAAAAAGACAAAGCCAAATCAGTTGAGTATATATTCCAAGTTTAGGTCCTCTTATTTCTATTTTCAGTTTAAATTCAGAAAGAGTGTATTGTTATTCAATCATACAAGTTAATTTTTTAATTTAAAACAATTTTTTGTTTTATATTCTTTATAAGCATTCCCTAACTTCTACCCCCTATCAAACATGTTAGGAATCAAAAGTCATGATTCCTCCATTTCCCCATTCTCATTTGTCATCCTAAAACCCAGTTGTCAGTATCAAATTAACTTTACCTTCCTAATTTTTAGGACTTGGGAGGCACTGAAGCCAGATTCCCAGGCTAGGTTTTTAGAGTCAAGTGTTTGCCTCATAATTCTTGAAGACTATACCATTTATCCTTAAGAAAGTCCTTGTGAAGAGAACTGACATTTATTCTATAACTCTTTCTCATTTGTCAGAATGCAGGACAGGTCAAAAATTTCAGGCTTAAACATAATAATTTAAAAGCAATTTCTAGACCCCCATCTGGAACTAATTTACTTCTCATTTTAACTTGCTGGGTTATAAAGCATTCATTTTTATATTGCGTTAATTTTAAATTTCCATTAAATTACTCAATTGTTATGTTTTTATGTGGCTTAAGGACTTTTTATGTCCAACAATTTTGACCTTCACAGGGAGTAGAGCAAAGGGGGCGGGGGGGGGGATGGGATGGAGGATGGACTGCTTCAGAAACTACAGCTGTATGAAGAAATTTTTGTCTCTTGCTTAATCTGTTAACTGTTTTATAGTTTAGCTAGAAATTTTCAGGAGTTGAGGTGGGGGAGGACGTAGGAAGCAAAAAAGGGATCATGAGATGAAGCTAAACATAGAGTTTTGTGCTAAGTCTTCTTTTCTTACTTTAAACTACCTATATGGGACATCTCAACCATGTCCACTACATTTACTAATCACTAGAAAGTGTCACTATGGCAATGATCCCTCCCTCCAGCTTCAGGAGTGTGATGACAGTTTCCTATGCAGTAGCATCAAGCAGTGCCTGGGACATGAGAGATATTTGACAATTATATGTTACATGTATTGTAGATGGATGAAAGGATAGAGGATAGATGGACAGATGGACGGATGGATGGATGGATGGATGGATGGATGGGTGGATGGGTGGAACATCTCTATCTGGATGTTCTCATTAATGCTTCACGTTCAACATGTTTAAGCCTAACCTCACTTGCTCTTATGTCATTTCCTCATAATCTTCTGTCTCAAAGGATAATGCTACCCCAGACTTTTATTCCACATGGACTGACTTCTGTACCTCACTCTCTACAGCTCATCATGAACAATTTCTATAGGTAACCACTTCATATTGAGCCATCCCCCTACTCAGATTGCTGTGTGTTCATACTTCAGAGTGAAATCTATGCTCCTCATGGTGACATATAAACACCTGCCTAGTCTGGTTTCTGAAAAAGTCCCAGGTACCCTCCACATAGCTCCACCCTCACACCACTCAACCTACCCTGAGCCACATGTGACTCTTAACTAAACCAGGCTTTCCCATGAGAGAGGCCTTTGAGGATGATGCTCTTTGCTTGGAATCCTCTTCCTAAGAGCTCATTCAAGACCCAGCTCAAAATTTAGCCCTACTATGAAGTCATTTCTAATATCTTGCTTAGGGAATCCTCTTTGTCTTGCTTTCTTTGGTGGCTAGCACAGTGCTCAACAAATATTTATTGATTAAATGGATGTGTGTAGAGCCCATAGGGGAATAGGAAGAACAGAAAGATTTAAAGAGAGAGTCAAATGGAGAAGCACTTGAAAATTATTAAATTTTAGATATCAGTATTTCTGATCTGAATGCTGTATATATATCTTTGTTCTGAGCCCCTCTCCTTAAGATCTGACATTTTAAATCACAGTTTGCTGGAGTTTATTAACATCTCCTTTCTAGTCCGGCTCCTCAGTTTCATTTTCAAAAAATTTTTTAAATGTCTGTCTGTCTGTTTTGAGAGACAGAACATGAGCAGGGGAGGGGCAGAGAGAGACAGAGATACAGAATCTGAAGCGGGCTCCAGGCTCTGAGCTGTCAGCACAGAGCCCGACGCGGGGCTCAAACCCATGAACCGTGAGATCATGACCTGAGCCAAAATTGGACACTTAACCAACTGAGCCACCCAAGTGCCCCAAGTTCCTCAGTTTCAAAGCAAGCCTTCCCACTACAGGCCCTGAGATTCCCAAGTGGCGCATTCTTGGTCTCAGTTGTCACTGATAGTTGTTAAGTCAAAACTTCAAAAAGGTGTCCTGGCCCTCACCAGCCATGACCTACTAGACCAGGCCTCAGTGCCGAGATCTCCATAGTTCACTTTGGTTTTAGGCAAAATGGCCCATGTTTCTTGGAGGAGGTTAGAGTAGTCACAGAAAAGAGAGCACTGCTAAAAATAAGAACATGAACTTGGGTGTTGGTGCTTGAGGAAAGACCCAGGAATAAGGTATGAAGGACCAGAAGTGTTGGACCCAGGAGGTGGAGAGAATAGAAAATTTGATTTAGAATCCGATTTGACAGGAAGATAATAGAGGTCTAGATGACGGAGCAAAGAAGGTGAAACTGAACTTGCTCTTGTATTTTAGGTAAGCCTCCTGGTTTTCTGTCTCTAAGATAGAACAGATGCAGTTATAGGATTGATGCTTTGCATATACTACCCTGATGTTGTCTGTTACATTTTCTTTTCCACAAAACACAAGTTTGGTTTTTTTCCTCTCTGAGGCACAAAAGTGTGTTGGACTCCCCTCTGTCTGGCTTTCCTTCTTTTACCCAGACATCATAACAGGACTTAAATTAGATAATATTCTACCCTGGGTCTTTTTTATTTTTCCTGAAAGATGCAAAGGCCCAAACTCTCAAGAATATCAACTGTATCTCATTTTCTTTGCCATTTTGTCTAAAATGGTTCCTGACATTCTGGTTTTTGTTGTTGAATTAATGACCTTATTAATGACTGAGGAAACACTCACTTACCACATTCCATTTTATGTCTAGATCATTACATACATATTTTCCTCATTTGCTGCATCCTTAAAGGCCTTCTAAGGAGAAAAATAAAATTATTTATATAAGAGTTTCCTTCTTGAAATTCATATTCTCTCTCAGGGTTGCCATGGTTTCTGGTCATGGATTTCCCTCCACTAAGAATGAAGAAATCTAGTCATGAGCAAAAAAAAAAAAAAAAAAAAAAAAAA
>NW_027528869.1:2966403-2973835 GCF_008692635.1 Crocuta crocuta
CACAAAAAAAGCAAAAATACAAACAGAAGAAAAAAAAAAAAAAAAAAAAATGTGCTTTTCAAAGCATGCCTCTTCATAAGAAGTATGCTCATCTGAGAAACACTATCAGCCATTCAGAATTATATCATATCCATAGGAATATTAAAATATAGTGGAATGTGTTGAATATTGGGGGGAAAACAGGAGTTTTAAAGTATACAAACCTGGGTTCAAACTCAGGTCTGTCACTTCACTGATTTGTAAAATAGACAAGTTTATTTACTTTTCAGTTCAGGTTTCTTACATGTCAATTAGGAGCACTCATTCCTTCTTTTAAGTGTTTTGAGAAATAAATAAGCTTGTAGTCAGTATTCAGTACAAACTTCCCTTCTGATATTTAGCATTCTAGAATTCCCATTCATGTTTTAATTTAAAACATAACTAAAGCCTAAAGATATTTTTGAAGAGTAAATACACTTTTAATCCAAGAGCTAATATTTTTAGTACGGTAAAACCTTGGATCACGAGTAACTTGTTTTGCCACTGTTCTACAAAACGAGCAAGCATTTCTAATAAATTTTAATTGATGAAGGAGCGATGTCTTGAGTAGTACGTGACGCCAAACATCACATGATCACAACTGAGCCATAATTCTTCTCTCTTTCCCTGCGGGATTGTGGGTGATCATCTCCCATGCTCAGATGCCCAGTATCAGGCTCTGTGTATGGCAGAAATCAGTGATTTTTCAGAATGTTNAACCTTAAGAATGGTTCTCTCCATTCTAGGTCAGGCTGCCTGCAAATATAGACCCTTTCCTCTGCTGCCTTATTGCCAGTTACATTAAATACAGTATATGACAAACATTTATTAATACTGTACTGTAGTCAACACCTATTAGTAATAGTGAAAGTCCTACACAAGAACCCTCCCCTCTCTGGTCTCCTTCACACCAGGCACAAAGGTTTTCAAAGGTACATGTGGGTTCGTTTGTTTACCTTTTTTATATATATTTTGCATTTTCTTTCTTGTTTTGTATTATAGTACAGTATTGTAATCATTTTTATATGAATATTTTTGGGTTGTGGAACAAATCCGCTGAGTTTCCACTATTTCTTATGGGGAAGTTTACTTTGATATGCAAGTGCTTTGGACTACAAGGATGTTTCTGGAACAACTTATGCTTGCAAACCAAGGTTTTACTGTATATGGATTCTTGGCCCCACAAATTTGGTGGATCTTGCCCTTTTCAGTCCATCCAGATTGTAATGGACACCTGAACTAGACATTGGACCAGTGAGGTGGTGGTATATATTCAATGGAAGTTACTTCAAGGAACTTGTTTTTTAAATAATAAAGACACCCTACAGTACAGACCTAAGTACAATGGTAATATGGGAGCAAAATAATTTATCCAAGTTTTAATTCTTTTCTCATTTATATCTCAAATATTTATTGAGCACATATCATGTATCAGGCAGTGTTCCAGCTACCAGAGATAAAGATGAATAAGGCTACAACCTCAGAATCTGTAAGACGTACAGGAATATAAATTCATATTTATAAGGTGTTGTACACTGCCTGACTTGTTCTATCGTTGTTCTATAACAGAGAAGAAGTAAATGACAATTTCTTTTTTTTAAAATATTTTTATTTATTTCTAGGAGAGAGAGAGACAGTGTGAGCAGGGGAGGGTCAGAGAGAGAGGGAGACACAGACTCCGAAATAGGCTCCAGGCTCTGAGCTGGCAGTCAGCACAGAGCCCGACTCGGGGCTCGAACCCACAAACCGCGAGATCATGACCTAAGCGAAAGTCAGACACTTAACTGACTAAGCCACTTTCATCTCATATAAAAGTGATTAATGGTTGGGGAAGACCAGGGAAGACTTTAAAGGGGAGGTGCTCCTTCACTAGTTGCCACAGGTCGAGACGCAGTGAATAGTAACATTATGAGTCTACCGCTTTCTAAATTCATCAGTCTTTGCGCCTTTCTTTGACTTAGTTCTATATTACCTACTTAATATGCAGACTAGGTTTTAGTGTATTTGGACTTTCAAGGGTGCAAAGTTAAAAAGGGAATGAGCCCAGCAGTATTTATGGAGCACCCTAAAGAAGTTATGGTCTCTGCATTATATTAAAATAATAGTGGAGGGAGGGGGCAAGATGGTGGAGAAGTAGGGAGCTCCGTACATAGCACTCACCCCCATATCTCACACGGAAAGGAGCTGAAGCCATAGGAAACCTTACAGAACCCAAGAGATTGGGAGAAAAAGGATGCAGAATCCACTGAGAAATCCTTCTAACGGCTACCTCAAGAAACAAGCCAAAGTACACATGGTGGAGAGTCCCAAATATCACTACGAGTAGGAAAATAAAATAACCAAGGTCTAAACAAGAGGGTCCAAAACATACCATTCAAAAAACACTCTCTGAAAGCATAGGGCCTGAACAGTCAAAGGGTTTTCTTGGGTACAGCAGCACTCACAGGTGCAGAGAGCATAACAAGTCTTTAAAACTAACAAGAGACAGAAAGATAACTAAAATGACAAAACGAAAGAGCTCTCCTCCAAAGAAATTCAAAGAAGAATTGACAGCTAATTAACTGCTCAAAACAGATATAAGCAGCATAACTGAACAAGATTTTAGAACAACAATCATGAAATTAATAGCTGGACTTGAAAAAAGCATAGGGGATATCNAAATGAGTCAGGGTGAGTCACTAAAAGAATGTGCTTCCTGGGATCAGATCAGGGTGCGCACATATTTTGGGAAGAAATGTAAATCATCTGAGCTTCATTTTCTTTATTATTGCACAGAGATACATATACATAGGCCTAGATATATACATATACATATACATATACATGTATTCTGTGCTACAAGACAATGAAGGGTAAAGACACACATTTGTCCCTTGAATAACACAAGAGTTAGTGACATCAACCCCCCTGTGTTGTTGAAAACCTGTGTATGACTTTTGACTTCCTCAAAACTTAATAACCTATTGTTGACCAGAAACCTTACCGATATCATTAGTAGCCAATTAACACATATTTTGTATGCTATGTATCATATATTGTATTATTACAATAAAATAACTAAAGAAAAGAAAATGTTACTGGAAAAATCATGAGGCAAAGAAAATAAATTTATGGTACTGTACTGTACTTATTGAAAAACTGCATGTAACTGGACCCGCACAGTTCAAACTGTTGTTCAAGGGCCAACTGTGTATGTAAAGCTACAGCATAGCACCTGACCTAATAGCCCACACTCAATAAATCAACGCGGGTAGCTAAACTAACAGTACTGCATTATTTTTAAATGCTTTCCCATCATAATTTTTATGATATTGCTTCAACTGATGTGTTTAATGAAGTGAGAAAAACAATTCCCTAGTGGTATTAAACTCTCTCATCTTTCTCTTTTTCATTATTTTTCAGATACATTATTGATTGTGACATTTTACCTATAGTTCATTAAATTCAAACAATTTAATTTAGTGTTGATTTGGCCACCTGTGTTGGCTTGGGAATACACACCATTGCCTCTTGTTTTCCGCTGGCCAAGTAAAGACTGTAAGTTTAGTACTGAAGTAGAAAGGGGGAGAAGAGGGGAAGAGAGATGCTCCTCTCCCAGTTGCAGCTTAATTTTGAGAAGTTTCACATTTAGGATACTGTGTAGGTTTATTGTAAGGTCTTCATGTAGTTTTCAAACTTTAAGAGTTCTATGAAACAATGAAGAATTTTTGTTGTAAAAAAATAGAAAAATAATCTGAATAACAAGTTGTGAATATACTCACAACCCATAGTGGACTATGACTGTGCTACTACATCCACATTTGCCTTCTTTTCCTGTAACAAAAATAGTTGTTTGTTTTTCACAGAATAATTGACACTCTGCAACATAATTGTTCTGAATTTAGCATATTCTTAGGAAAGGTCATTAAAGACTAGTTCATTACCTTACAACTTAAAAGTAGCTATGTATGGGGCGCCTGGGTGGCTCAGTCAGTTAAGCATCCATCCGACTCTTGATTTTGGCTCAAGTCATGAACTCAGGATCAAGCCCCATGTCAGGCTCTATGCTGACAGCGGGAGCCTGCTTGGGATTCTCTCTTTTCCTCTGTCTCTGTCTGCCCCTTCCCCACTTATTCACTCTCTCTCATCTCCCTCTCTCTCTCTCTCTCTCTTTCTTTCCCTCTTTTTCTCTCTCTCTCTCTGAAAGTAAATAAACTTAAAAAAAAAGTTACTGTGCATTTTTTATGAAGATCCTGCAGGTTACAGAATGAAAACGATACACATCACTTAATATATATTCATAACAACTTTTCATTATGATATGAGTGAAGGCGAGAACAAGCACAATCTTTGAATATGTATTAAATCGATGGTTCTCACTGGGTGTGTTATCGGGATTATAGGTAAAATCCAAAAGGAATTCAGGTAAAGAACAGTGTTCTTTGAGGTACTCTTAATTGAAACACAGATTCTTTGCCTGTCTTAAAAAATATCTCAACTGGCCATTTGAAACGTGTCGCAGGCTTTTTCGAGAACAATCAGTTGACCACAGTTCCATAAGCACATTATAATTTTCCCATAATAAATACTCATTGTTGTGTGCTGCTGAGTTTTGAGATATATTTGGTCAGCACCAATAACTAATAGAAAGAAAGGAAAGGTTTCACAAAGGAGGTTACATTTGAACTAGATTTTGAAGGATGATTAGGATTTTATGAGTTGGATAGGGACCTCCGAGGCAGCAGTAAAAACATGATTAGATGCGTTGAGATGAATGTGCATGATATTAAGTAGTACAGTCAGCCTAGTGGGCTGGTGTAAACATAAGGAGTGATATGGAAAATAAGGGAAATTCAGGTTGCAGAGGCCTCTGGGAATCAGAGGAAGGAAAGGAATCAATTCCGACCCACAAGGTGGCTATCCATATATTATAGGTGAGAAAGCCGAAGTTTGGAGAGGACAGGTAACTGGAAACTGCTTTAACTGATAGAGCATTCAGTACACATCAGTGATGACAGGGAAGGCCCCTTTAGACAAAAGGACTAGATTTTTACAGTAAGGATACTTCTTCAAAAGACCTATAGAGGGGCACCTGGGTGGCTTAGTCGGTTAAGCGTCCAACTTTCACTTAGGTCATGATCTCGCGGTTCGTGGGTTCAAGCCCCGCATCGGGCTCTGTGCTGGCTGCCAGCCCAGAGCCTGGAGCCTATTTCAGAGTCTGTATCTCCCTCTCTCTCTGACCCTCCCCTGCTCACGCTGTCTCTATCTCTCTCCTAGAAATAAATAAAAAAATAAAATAAAATAAAAGATCTATAGAGAAGAACAGTGTAGTTACTTAGGTGGTCAAATATGCTTAAGTATCTATGGAACAATTGTATTATATACATCATTCATCAGGTTATTTCATAAACCATATAAGTGAAACATAATGACATAACAAGAATTGTGTTAAGAATTTGAGCCTAGGGGCACCTGGGTGGCTCAGTGGGTTGAGTGTCCAGCTTCAGCTCAGGTCATGATCTTGCGGTTTGTGAATTCAACCCCACATGAGGTTCTCTGCTGCCATCACAGAGCCTGCTTTGGATCCTCTGTTCTCATCTCTCTCTTCCCCTCTCCCGCTCATTCTCTCATTCTCTGTCTCTCTCTCTCTCTCTCTCTCAAAAATAAAAATAAGCATTAAAAAAAGTAAAAGGAACTAAAAAGTAACACTTGAAAGTTCTATTGGAATCTCTGAAGTATATTTTTAAATGTCTTTAAGAGCATCAGACGATCATGTGTAGTAGCTTTCATTTACCCAAAAAGTTCATTTCTTTCTAAAAGTTGATTTACTGTACAGATCATATCCAATGAATTTTCATTTTAAAATAGTATTCTGATCATGAAAGTTGGCACTTTCGATGTCCCCTTCATTTTGATAATGACATCAGAAACTATTTTGAATAACTAGTCCCAACTTGTTCATCTCTTTCAAAATGGCATAACTATTTTAATGTAAAAATGTTGCCTTTTAGCATTTGCTTATAAATGAAATATTATCATTAGATTAAATTCTACTTAGTGAATTTTCCATTTTGTTAGAAACCAGCTTTCATAGATAATCATGAAATTCAATTCCAGTAATATAAAAAGTAAGCCATATATAATGAATTATTCATGTAAGTTATAAGTTAGGCAAAATGTTTTTCTCTAGAGTAATTTTTAGACATGTTTACCTGTTCGGGGGAAAAGTAGGTTTTCAAGGCAATGGGAAGAAACTAAGATATTTCAGAATATAGAAATTTAACTGCAACCAATCTAATGTGTCAAATCTTAAAACTTCAGGGAAAACTAGATCTTATGTCACACAGCCAGGGGAAGTAAAGGTTACCAATACCACCCTTTTCCAACAAAAGAAAAGCTTTGCTCAGGATGCTTGGGATGGAGAGGACCGAGTATTCAAAAGAAAAGTAAATCAATTTTGTATTAACCATTTGAGTCAATTCCAGAAGTATAATTTGTAGAATGATCATGAAATATCCATAGAAGTCATTCATAGTATATATTTATATCACCTTTCAAGAAACAGTCATAGAAAGATGGCATGATTCTGCTACGAATTCTTTTGGATTGTTTTTTCTGCTTATTCTGTCAATGCCTGGTTGTTGTTTAACTGTTAAACACGAGCTGTGACATGAAATGATGAATCTTTCTCATCTATTTAACAAGTATTTTGTAGTCTACTGTGTGTCACAGACACTGTTGCTTATGCTAGAGAGCAGTCATAAATTAAACAAATGCAATACCCTTACGAATATACATTCTAAAGGGAGAATCAAGTAAAATGATAGTAATAGTAATAGTAAAATAGCATTTCGGTTGTTTTTATCATTGCTATTATTACGATTAGTGGTGGTGGTGTTAACAATGGTAGTAGTAGTAGATTTATGGATGCGTGACTGGGACCATGGCAGAAAATGACCTCATCTCCTATTCCACTCACTACTGCTCATTCTGGTTCAGCCACACCAGTGGGTCGGCTTGTTCCTTGACCATATCAAGCACGCATTCCTGCTTGAGGGCCTTCGCACTGGCTTCTTCCCTCTTCTTCAAACACTCTACCCCCAGAAACCTTCCCCCACTTGTTTCTTATACCACTTTCTCAATGAGGAGTATCTTGGTCACCCTATCTTAAATAATCACTCTTACATCTTCCTACCCCAATGCCAAATCCCCTTACCTTGTTCTACTTCTTTTACCCCATTGCACTTAATTACCTCTAATAAATATAACTTATTTATTGTTTTTATTTTTTATCTGTCTCCTTCTGGTAGAGTATGAGCTCTGTAAAGCCAGAGATCTTTGCATTGCTTATTGGGTTATTCCAAAGAGAACCTGATAACAGAGTAGGCATTCAGTCAATATTTATTCAATGAGATGAGGTCAAGATGTATTATGG
>NW_027528869.1:2973858-3017132 GCF_008692635.1 Crocuta crocuta
GAATGTGGCTTGAGATGGTTTAAGTTTTAGCAGAAACATTGGTTGCTGCATAGAGAGTCGTTTAAAGGAGTTCTAGGGTACAGTTGAAGGAGGAGCATCCGAGGAAGCAAATGCATTACCGTTAAGAGGTGAAAGCATGTGACGAGAGAGTGGTAGTGACGAGGAGGTGAGACCTGGCAAGCTATGTCCCACGTGAAAGTTCTATTCCCTAATAAAATTATAATCAAATTTGTGGGTAATACTGAAGACTGATGGTTACGTCAGTAAGTGGTGATTGTCACTTAAGCACTTGAAACCGCCAGGCAAATAATTAAGACTTTAACAGATATCATTTCCACAGACACAACATTATTTTCATTCTTTAGACTAATCATTTTAAATTAAAATCTTTTTGAAAACTTAAAAATAGAGACAGTGCGTGTGTCTTTTCCATGAATAGTCTGTGTAAGAGACATAAAAACACCTCTTCCGAGAATTAACATACGGCGTGTCAATTTCTCAATGGGGTTTTGCTGAGGTTTTTGCTGCATTTGAAATACACTGAATTTTGTTTAAAAAAAATAAGATCCTATTATCAAAATAACCATCAAATAATAAGGTGGTCTCTTAAAGAAGAATATTAGAAATATTTCGATTGATTTCACTGATTAAACTTGGCACCACTGCCCCCTTGGAAGGTAGCTCTCTGAAAAGGAGCGAATAACCCAGCAGCCAGCAGGAACAGCGTCGCAGAAACAAGCATGACATCGCAAAGGTCACCGGAATCCTGTTTGTATTCGTAGAGCAGCTGCCTTAGAACCCGACCCCAGAGCTAATTTATCCTGAAGCCTGTCCATATGTGGCGTCGGTCTTTGGAATGATAAAAGCCACAGCCCCACACACATGGGTCTGGTGATGGGAGGTGGTCCCAGTGACCGTGGCAAAAAGAGAAAGCCGTGGTTTTGAAGGAGGAGCAGAGGTATGTGTACGCGTATGTTCAAAAGCTAAAACCAGTCACAGGCCTGACCCTCTCGAGCTGGGCTGCCTCGGCGGTTCGACGGCTTCTCGAAGAACCGCCGCGGACCTGCGCAGGGCGCTAACCCAGGTTGTGAACTAAGATCCGGGCATTTGTAAATGATTCCGTTATGTTCAATGTACTCGGTTTTGAAAGGCAATGGAGCGCCTAATGCATCGTAGAAAGATTTCTTTGGGAAGTAATTAAAGTTTAAATGGCCGTAGAATCCGGGAAGTTCAAACTTCCGTTACGTGAAACTTTACTAATTTTAATACTTCGTTGCTGAAGGATGTCAGATAAATGGATTTTTCTGGTCTAAACCTTTTGAGTTAAAACTACCTACTCTAACAAAAGGTAAAACGCAATACTACAGGCAGTTATGTTTACTAAGGTGCTAATTTAGAAACAGAGAAATGATTGGCTACTGCTTACTGCTTCTTACATGCAACAAAAATGCATTCTCAAGAGAGGGAACTGTGAGGGACTCTGAAAATTGCAGATGAAACCACGAGTGCACTCACTGTGGGAAGTATTATAGGGTCAGTGGCCTTGCTACTTTAGGCACTGCAAATATTTTGGCTTAAGTTCAGACTCACACTCTGTAATTAGAAAGAACACTGCTACTGTCAGGCTCCAGCCAAGCCACATATGTTTGCATTCTGTTTTATGAGATTCTCACTGCAAATTGCACTGTGATCTTTCACTATGGCGAGGGTGACAGACTTCTGTTGATCCTAACGGTGGCAACAAAGGACAGACCGATAGCAATGCCAGCTAACCAGCTCTCTCTCTTCAAGGAGTAGCTGTGGATTACTACTTACAGGGCATTTCAGTAAAAAAATAAAAATACTCTCATAATCGATATTTTTTTAAACTAGAAAATATGATAGACATTGATTCCCTGGTTAGGGTGTATATACATTTTATCAAGGAAACGATTCCAAGGTTTCGTTCCATTTTCAAAGTGTCTGTGACACCCTGTTCCAGAAAAGTATTTTTAGATTAAAAGCCACTGCCTACCATACACCTATAGGAAAATGCTGAGCGTGTGTGCCATCGGGTTTTAAGGGACAGTGGAGCCTCCCCCAATTATGTCACCTCTCATTTTGTCACAGGCTTGTGATCAAGTATTATCTAGATGGCCCAGGCCTTAAATTCAGTTTAGAACAATAGATAAATCACAGGCTTTGGAAACCGACTGCTGTGACTCAAATCCTGAGTTGGCCACCAACTAGCTAAGTGAGCTCAGTTAAATGTGTTAAGCTTTCAGAGCCTCAGTTTCCTTCTCTGAAAAATGGGAATAATCATAGTATCTGATTCATAGGGAGGAGGTAAGGGTTGAGAAGATCATGTGAGTGAAGTGTTTAGCCCAGTTCCAGACCCCACTTCTGACTGTATTATTTCATCAGTGTTACCTTTGATGAGCTTTAAAATGAGTACTAATAAAATCTTTAACTTTGAATATCTGTTTTTTAATAATACCAATTACTGGCTAGTGACCTTTTCATTACAGTTAAAAATCATCATGTTTTCAATTCCCCTTTGTTAATTGTTATCGATATCCAAAGCGTTAAAATTTTTTTAATGTTTTATTTATTTCGGGGAGGAGAGAGACAGCGTGATCAGGAAGGGGCAGAGAGAGGGGGAGATACAGAATCTGAAAGAGGCTCCAGGCTCTGAGCTGTCAGCACAGAGCCCATCGCGGGGCTGGAGCCCACACACCGTGAGATCATGACCTGAGCCGAAGTCGGACGCTTAACCAATTGAGCCACCCAGGCGCCCCTGATATTCAAAACTTTAGATGCCTGTATTGTGCCACTTTACATCCAATTCATTGCTATGCTAAAAATTTTGTACGTGGGCATGTTCAAAGTGTGATGTCTTTTCTTTGTTTGTTTTTATCCTATGACTAAAAAAACAAATCTAGCCTGTTGATTAATGCACCATTAACACATTATACCAGTTTTTAGGCCACAATATGAAATAGAAAAAGCATCTGAAGAAACACAAATGAATGTACTGGGTTTATATGCCAAGAAATGTAAAGCACATACAGTTGTCTGGGCTATTTCTCTTTCCATACAAGGATAAGAACTCTAAGGAAATTAACAAATTTGAAATGTTGCTCTTTTTTTTTTTCCCACAGCTCTTGTAGTGAGATTCCTGACCAAGCGCTTCATCTGGGAATACGATCCCACTCTCGGTAGGTCAAATTTTGTTGCTTCCTCCTTTCCAGGCAAAGTTTATGATCCAAAACAAACAATGACGTGTTCTGTTGCAACCTTTTGAAGCACCTACCAGATGTTTGGCAAGTGCCAATCAAGTCATGCACAGAAGTCCTTAAAGAAGCTAGCCACGTGTGTCATGCCGTCTGTGCTTAGAACCAGGCAGATTCTCAGGCCTAGACGAGGAAATCGGGTCAAACTGGGGACCGGAAGGAAGGCGTACAACCCGACAACCATTGGTCGGGAAAGGTAGCATCGTTGTCACGGGGGAAGGAGGACCCAGCGCACAGGCTAACCTGTGGCCGAAGGGGATGGCATGCTGAGGAGAGGATGACGGTAGAAGAAGCCTTCTGAATGCTGATTTGGGGAAAACATAAAAGTAAACCGCATTTCTCTCCAGTGAGTCTGATCAAAGCCTATTTAAAAAAGAAAAAAGTAGCAGCAAAAAAGGTGTCTGGGGATCTTGCCAAGGAGCCGTCATGTTTTTTAAAGAGTCCAAAACGTATTAGATACCTATTTAGTTATCTTCTTCAAAATAATGCTGAAAATCCATGGGTTCTAATTTAAGCCTCAGATTTTATTCTGAATGAATCCTTTGAGTTTCTGTTTCTTGTGCTTCAAGGAGCGCAGCTGGAAAGGCAACAACTTAGAATCCAGAGGTGGGAAAGATATACATTCATCACTTCATTACCAGGCACAGCGTCCAGGCTAAGCTAGCCTCACTCAGGATAGTGGAATGGCAAAGAATATTCCTTTTTCTAAATTTTCATTTTGTTTTGTTTTGGTTATTACTGCAAGTTTACATATGTTCATTTTAATTTTTTAATGTTTATTTATTTTTGAGAGACAGAGAGCTCGAGTTGGGGAGGGGCAGAGAGAGGGAGACACAGAATTCGAAACAGGCTCCAGGCTCTGACTTGTCAGCACAGAGCCCGACTGGGGCTCAAACCCTTGAACCTGAGATCATGAGCTAGGCCGAAGTCTACCACTTAACCAACTGAGCCACTCAGGTGCCCCTATATGCATATGTTCAATTTAAAAGGCAGTCTTCGTTGGGCACCTGGGTGGCTCAGTCAGTAGGGCATACAACTCTTCATCTCAGGGCTGTGAGTTTGACCCCACGTTGGGTGTGGAGCCTACTAAAAAAAGGGGGGGGGCTTCTTTCCCTTTGTGCCTCCTTTCATTGCTTTTATTCATTCATTCATTCATTCAGCAAATAAGTATTAAATGCCTCCTATGTGCCATATATATTACTCTAGTTGCTGAAGATAAATCAATAGGCAGAAAGAGAAAGCATGTGGCTTTTTTTTTTTTTGAGCTAACAGCCTAGTAAAGACAGAAGAGTCGATAAACAAATATATGTCAAATAGTGATAAGTACTATGAAGGAAGACTGAACAGAGAAGGGAATACAGAGTGATCTTACAGTTTATTTATTTTTTAACTTTTTAATCTATCTGGAACGTACTTTAGTGAGAAGTACACACTGAAGATCCAACAGTCTTTCCAAATAGTTGCTGAGTTTACTAAATGGTCCCCACCTTTTGCCACTACTTTCGAAGCTGTTTTTTTTTTAAATATACTGAATCATTTACACTAGGCTTCAGTTCTAGATTTGCTTTTCATGTCCACTGCCAGTACTGCCCTCTTGATAATTGTATGCTCTTTAGAACATTGTGACACACAGCAGAGAAAATCTTCTCTGTTTTTGCTATTCGGTAGTTTTTCAGCATCAATAATTTTTAAAATGTTTTGGATATAGCCACAGTCTAATCTTAAGAGGATGTATTTGGATCAAGAATGCCCTTGGTTTTAAAAAATCAAACAATTATCTATTATTTGTCCCATGTAAGTAAATGCTTACTCTTCTATTTGTATTACTTATATAACCTCTACAAAGATTATAGTTCTGAGAATCTTAATGGCTGTGGGAGCTCAGTAGAAAAATACTAATTTTATTTAGCAGTCCCAGTATAGCTCAACAAAGGATGAAGCTTATGAAAAAAAAAGACCTCATAATTTTTTTTTACCTCTCTGAATATGTTCCAGTAACTAATGTTACTATTTTAAATTAGTCTTAGGTGAGCCATTTTCCCTCTGCTTTTATTCATTCTGAAAAACAACTTTTGTTAATAAAAATCTGCCTGTATCAGTTATTTATAATGCAGACTTCCTTTACTAAGAACAATGAAACTTTATTGAGTGACCTTGTACTATACTGTTCAGAAAGGATTTCAGCTGCTAAGCAACCAAGCGTTGATCAGACTTCAGGAGCATCAGGTATATGACTCACTCCCAGGTGAGAGTTTTGCTAACTCACCCTGGAAACTGATGTGTGTGTATGTGTATGTGTGTGTGTATGTGTGTGTGTTTGCATGCTCGAAGTCCCCAATGTTCTAGCTTACACAAGTCCCCCATCTATTTGATTCAAGGTGAATCAAGCATGCCCTGGGCTTAACTTCATACTGTCATAGAGTTTCAAAACCACCACCAAAAAAGGAAAGCTACCATTAAAAAGCAAAGTGGCATATTTGCAAAAACCAGTCTTGAATTTTGAATTCAGAGCCTTCCTCAAAACCATGGGGTATAAGATAACAGAGTATGTTAATTATACCTCAATAAAAGAAAGAAAGGAAAAAAAGTTTAATAATGCAGTTTTTTTCCACCTGTATCAGAATTATTGCCCCATGAGAAGCTGAAGACTATGAAGACCATTCCACATATTAACATAGTTGGAATAATATCTGCTGCTCTGAAGTAAATCTCTGAAGAAAATTGTTTGCTACTATAATAGCAAATGAGTCCCAGACTTTTAGATCTCAGTAGGTTTTGCTTTTCTGTTTTTTGGGGTTTTTTTAATGTTTATTTATTTTTTAAGGAGACAGAGTGTGAGTGGGGGAGGAGCAGAGAGAGAGAGGGAGAAACAGGCTCCAGGCTCTGAGCTGTCAGCACAGGACCTGACGCAGTCTTGAACCCACGAACTGCAAGATCATGACCTGAGCTGAAGTTGGATGTTTAACCCACTGAGCTACCCAGGGGCCCCACTTTTTGTTTTTTTAAGGAGAGGGATTATCATAAGAACTCCATTTATGGATGCAAGCGAGGCTCAGAGGGTGAGAGAGAACTAAACCCATATTCTATTTGCACTTGCATTTCATAGAAGAAGCAAATATTTTTTAACATTCAAGTGTTTTGGAGGATATACTCTAAGAAAAATGTTCAATTCTTTACACGGGGCAATTTTAGTTTTCCTTAAATTTTTCTTATTTCACTGTGGGGTCAGTGAAATCTTTGTTAGAGACCAGAGCTGGTCTATGAATAGCATTTGAAAACCAGCCCTGAAGCCTATGAGATTTGGGACTTGCATCATCTGACCGGGAAACACGCTGATGGTGGTGAGTGTAACATTCTAGTTGTAGAACACGGTCCATGTTCTGACTAGATTCCCAACAAGAACTGAATCCCTGCTTCGGAGAGTCATATTACCCTCAGGGAGTGCGGATCATGCCAGAGAATACGGTAAAGGCTGAGCTGATGTATAGTTGTATGTGTGCGTGTGTGCGTGTGTGTGTGTTGAGGGGGTCTGGAGAGGAAGAGAGAGACTACTCGTCAGCGCTTACCACTACTGCTACTGTATTGGAGGCACCCTACTCCATTTGAATGGATTGCAGGGTCTCTATCTCTCTAGTAAAGGCTCAGACGGGAATAAGGGTAGGAATTGGCAGACAGATCCACCGGCCCTTTGATTGTGTGATTGGTTCTTCCTTCCTGCACCGCAGTACCCTCTGTTTGGAAAGTCTTATCCAAGAGAGAGGCACACCCAGAACAGATTTTCTCAACTAGATACTAAGGCCGAGGTGCTCAGCCCACTCATGGAACTATTTAATATCGGCACAGCGAGGAACTTAAAGATGGTCATTTGACAAATAAGGAAACAAGTCCAGCGAAGTAAATTTATCTAAGCTTCTGTGGCTAGCTTGCGGTTAGGCCAGGAATAAGACTCAAGTCAAACAATAGAACTCAAGTCAGTACAATGTCCACTGTAGCATAAATCAACATTACTAACTGCTGTTGTTACTGCCCTGGCTAAATGTCCATATTAACATGTTGAAATTTGCAAAAAGCTAAACTGGTAAAAGGATTAACCACAAACAGTGTCCCTCTGAGCATCAACTTCTCTTAGAATATACAAAATATACTTCTATTTATAAAAATGTTGCTGAATGCAGGTTTTAAATCATGTATCGCTCATATACAATGAAACTCAGATATAATTTTTAATATGCCTAATTCCATCTTGAAACTAATAACTGGTGTTATAGTATATGATATTTTGTTTCATACAGATATATGCCTTAAATAATCCCCCCCACTTCCCTTTAAAAAGATAAAAAGACTGGGGAGCCTGGATGGCTCAGTCGGTTGAGCTTCCTACTCTTGATTTAGGTTCAAGTCTTGATCCCAGAAAGCCCCAAGTCAGACTCTGCACTAAGCATGGAGCCTGCTTAAGATTTCCTCTCTCCTTTCCCTCTGTCCCCTTCCCTCTCTGCACACATGCACACACACTCTCTCTCAAATAAAAAGAGAAAGAAAACAAGACTCCAAATTCCATTTTAAGTTAATATGCATGAAATGAGAGCTGTGTCCGCTCTTCACACACATACACATTGTCTCTTATGTTTTAAAATGCACAGTAGAGTTTAATTCCAAAAAGTGCTTATTGGTACATTTTTTAGAATTACATCTTCATTCAAGTTAGCACCCAGACGTACCACATCTCACCTGTGTGGGCTATACTTTCATAGTTTACCCGAAGATATGCGTTTCTAATGAGAGAGAAGAGGCTTAAGGAGAGAAGGCTCAAAATGGCATAAAACCAGTATTCAGCACAGATGAAATCACTGCCGTTCCCCGCTGCCGTGTCTGTGGCAGACATTCCCTCATTTCCTGCATTTCATCACTTTCGTTTCAGCTAACAGCCAGCGGATCGCACAACTCCATACAATTTCCATTATATTCTATTTCCCCCCTACTGTGGCCTTCTGTGGTTGGAACACATATCCTATTTATCATGGAAGGAACAGAGAAAAATGTCCCTGTCTGTCAGGCAACTTATGGTGTAAAGAGATGGAAGAGAGCCCAGAACTCTGCTTTCCAGGCCCCAGGGTAGATGCCAACCCTTTAAAAAAGGAAGGTAGCACAAAGGCCACCACAGAAGAGTAGCAGGAGAAACAGAAAGGGCATAGACCCCAGCACGCATGCTGCTGTCTGGGCCTCTCTTCCTCAAGCTGGAGCACGGAAGATGCAAAAGGAAATCACTGAGAGAACGTTTATACATGAGGAGTTGCTGTAAATGGTATTTTGTTTCATTTCTTCTTCTTCTTTTAATTTTTAAATATTTATTTTTGAGAAAGAGAGAGAGAGAGGGAACGCAGGGGAGGGGCAGAGAGAGAGGGAGACAGAGAATCCAAAGGCTCCAGGCTCGGAGCTGTCAGCACAGAACCCGACGTGGGACTCGAACTCGTGAACCACGAGATCATCACCTGAGCCGAAGACTGCCGCTTAACTGAATGAGCCGCCCAGGTGCTCCTATAAACGGTATTTTAGAGCATTAAACTATACAAAAGAATAATCTCCCATTTAACATAAAGAATAGAGGGATGAAATGTCCTAGAATTGAGACTAATTGTACATACCATGTATGGGTTACCTATTCTAAGAGAATGACAATGCTGCAAAATATGCTTATTAAAATATGTTGAGTGTAACCTCACATGTTTTGAGAAAGAGAGCACTTGAGCGGGGGAGGGGCAGAGAGACACAGAACCTGAAACAGGCTCCACACTCAACACTCAGGGCTTGATCTCACAACCACGAGATCATGACCTGAGCTGAAATCAAGACTCTGGTGCCCAACAGACTGAGCCACCCAGGTGACCCAAACATAACCTCGCTTTTAAATTTTACTATTTAGGGGCGCCTGGGTGGCTGTCTATAGAACGTCCGACTTTGACTCAGGCCATGATCTCGGGCCTATGAGTTCGAGCCCTGCGCCAGGCTCCATGCTGACAGCTCAGAGTCTGGAGCCTGCTTCGGATTCTGTGTCTCCTTTCTCTGTCTGCCTCTCCTCTGCTCGTGCTCGGTCTTTTAAAAAATGCACATTGTACTGCTCAGAAAAGACTGCAGTCACATGCCACGCCTGCGGCAATGATCATGCCACAGGGCTGATGGCAGGTAGAAGGCTACGTTCTGTGACTTAGTTAAGCCTCTTTTCTGAAGTTTGCATTCTCAGGTAGGGCATTATATTGGCAGCAAAATAACAAAAAACTCTGGTCGAAAAAGAAATAGTTGATGAGATGAAGAAATGGAAGTCAGAAAAATGAGATAGGAACAAGTAAATAAAAGGGCTGGCTCACTGGCTACCCGGATGAGAGAGAAACTTGCAAGTTTTTTTGGTAGGTTAGTGGGTTGGTTGGTGATTTGGGTAGCTTAGATGTAAGGAGTCAAGTTAATCATACTATTCTATCCATTTGCTTCTGAAGCCTTT
This sequence comes from Crocuta crocuta, assembly GCF_008692635.1. Classification (NCBI taxonomy): domain Eukaryota; kingdom Metazoa; phylum Chordata; class Mammalia; order Carnivora; family Hyaenidae; genus Crocuta; species Crocuta crocuta. Next base: position 2,983,624 of record NW_027528869.1, read on the forward strand.
ACATTACTTATATTAGTTTACATTATTATGTCATTTATATTAGATATTATTATATTTCGGTTATTATATATGTTATTTATACTTGAATTTCACTTTATCTTTCCTGCGTTCACCATTCTGACACTGCTGCCCTCCTCTTTCCCTTAGGTGTATAATCGAGTATGTTCGATACTTAGCACAGTGGTAGAAGTCAAATTCCAAAGGCAGTCTTCCTGAGCTCCAGTGTCAACGCTACCACTTACCACTTACCCCTATGTGACCTTTGACAAGTTATTAATTGTGCCCTGTGTAGAATGGAGTTAATAGTAATACCCACTACAGAGATATTTGTGAAGAATAAATGAATTAATATAAGTAGAACATTTAGAACAATTCTTGTTCAAATGGTAAGCAGTATATACCAGGTATTACATACTTTTTGAAAAAGGTATTTTTTCTGTGTATCCATATACTTTAAATTTACATAAATTTCATTGTGCTATAGATCTTCCTAGAAAGGTAATCATGTGATTTTTTTCCTTTAGAATTTTCTTTCCTTTAGTGCTTTAATGTATTACATTGCATGGATAGAAACAATATTTCAATTATGGGGCACCTGGGTGGCTCAGTTGGTTAAGCATCCAACTCTAGCTCAGCTCATGGTCTCACGGTCTGTGAGTTCGAGTCCCATGTCAAGCTCTGGGCTGACAGCTCAGAACCTGGAACCTGCTTCAGGTTCTGTGTTTCCCTCCTTCTCTGTCCCTCCTCTGCTCACTCTCTGTCTCTTTCCTTCTCTCAAAAATAAATAAATGTTAAATTTTTTTTAAAAAAGAAACAATATCCAGATTATGGAAAGAGCCCAAATTTCCATCAACTGATGAATGGATAAAGAAGAGGTTGTATGTATATACAGTGGAATATTACTCAGACATAAAAAAGGATGGAATCTTACCATTTGCAACAACGTAGACAGAGATAGAGAGTATCATGCTAAGCGAAATAAGTCAGTCAGGGAAGGACAGATACCATATGATTTCACCCATATGTGGAATTTAAGAAACAAAACAAATGTTGATGGGGGAAGGGAAAGAGAGGCAAAGCAAGAAACAGACACAAGTATAGAGAACAAACTGTTGGGTAGCAGAGGGGAAGTGGGTGGAGGGATGGGTGAAATAGGTGATGGGGATTAAGGAGTGTCCTTGTGATGAGCACCAGGTGTATAACTAACTGGAATTTAACTAANCGTTGATGGGGGAAGGGAAAGAGAGGCAAAGCAAGAAACAGACACTTAGCTAGAGAACAAACTGTTGGGTAGCAGAGGGGAAGTGGGTGGAGGGATGGGTGAAATAGGTGATGGGGATTAAGGAGTGTCCTTGTGATGAGCACCAGGTGTATAACTAACTGGAATTTAACTAAAAACTGAAAAAAAATTGCATTGATAGATTTTTTAAACACTCTGCTGTTCTGAAATAAGCTTTAACTGATCAGTGATGTACTTTTCTTATTACACTGTTGGATTCAATTGGATAATATTTTATTTAGAATTTATGAATCTAGGGGCACGTGGGTGGCTCATCCAATTCTTCATCTTGGCTTGATCATGATCTCATGATCCATGGGATTGAGCCCCGTGTCCGGCTCTGCACTGATAAGAGTGGAGCCTGCTTGGGATTCTCTCTCTCCTTCTCTCCTTGTGCCCCTGCTCGCTCGCTCGCTCGCTCTCTCTCTCAAAAAAAAATATAAACTTAAAAAAAAGAATTTATGAATCGATGTTCAAGAATGAAAGGAACCTATAATTTCATTTTCTTTTTTCTCTTACTACTTTTGTAATACTTACTAGAATCAACATATGCCCCATAAAAGGAATACGATAGATACCCTTTTTCTATTTTCTAGAACAACTTGCTTATTAAACAAGGAGATTTCTAGAAATCTCCTTTAAAACCAATTGGATCCACTTGCTTTTTATGATTAGAAGAGAGCTACAATTAAAGTCTAAACTTTTACTGATTATTGACCAACTTAAGTGCTCTAGTTCTCACGTCACCCATCCATGCATCTTCTAACCCAAGAATTTCTCAGGGTTTGAAATGTGTTGGTATATAGTTCCCGATATTGTTTTCATTTCATCAGAATATGTAGTTATTTCTTCTTTTATGCTAAATTTTGCTTGATTACTCCTTCTCTTTCAATGTACTAGTTAGCATTGCCAATTTTTTATCTCTACCCACACCTCCTTTTTTAATGCTTTCATGCCCCATGCTTTGGTTTGTTAACCTTGTGTCATTTTTTCTTCTGCACTTTTTTATTTCTTTCTTCATATTTTCTTGGATTTATTCTATGTTCCTCTTCTGATTTGTTGAGTCGGCTACTTGGCTCACTTTTTGCCTACTCTTATTTATTGATGTCATCTTCAAGAGTAAGACAAATGCATCAGCTCACTCAAATATGGCTCCTGTCTCTCCGCAGCCCTCACACCCTGATATATTGGCATCATCTAAAATAGTAATTCTCAATTGCTTTCAATGTGGTTTTATTGCTTTGTTTTACTCCATTGGGACCTTGAATTCAGTTTTGCTGGTGAGAAGTCTAATGTCAATCTGAGTCAAGTCCTTTTGTAGGTGATGTGCCTTTTTTCTCTAGGTCCTTTAAAAGTTTTCTCTATCATCGATATCCCTAAATTTTGCTGTAATTGTTTTATATGTGGGGCTTTCCCTCTTGTGTGCCCTTTAGTCCTTTTGAACTGAATTGTTCTGTGTCTTTCCTCCTTGGAAGTTCTCAGTTAGTACAGCCTCAACTGTGCTCAGCCCCCTGTGTGTTGTATTCTCTTTGAGGCTCATTTTAAAAGAGATAATGACATGTCTAGATCTATTTCCCATCCCTCTTATATTTTACTTTTACATTTTTCTTCTTCTTACCGTTTAGTAATATCTTCTGGAAGAGTCCCTCAACCTGACCTTCAGCTCGGTCAGACATTTGTTGAGTTCATTATTTCAACTGTTCTAGTTTTCACACAGAGCAGCACCACTTGGTATTTATTTTCATCTCTCCTTTCCATTTCATGTGGTGAAAGGCGCACTCAGACCACCCAAAGTTCTCACATCTGCTAACTTCTCCTCACCCCAGGAGAACTTGGGGACCACTCTGAGATTAACGTATGAGCCTTCAGCTGGTACTGAGCTGTTATTTTTCTACCTCGAAGAGGTAACATGAGCAAGAGAACTCTTTCTGTGTCTCCCTCCCTGTGGCCCAGCCTTCCTCTGCTTTCCTCACAACCTCCAAATGTGGGGCCCAACCTCCTTCCACGGCCACAAGGGTTTCTCATAGCTTTAAATGGTCATTTTCTACATGGATGGCTATCCCTCCCCTCTAGTGTCTATCACATTGTCGGGGCTGAGGTCTTGAAAGAAACGAACAGCTCCTGCTTCTACATCGTCTTGTCAGGAACAGTCATTAAAAGTGATTTCCAGAAACTGGATTTTAGGAGTATCAAGACAGAACGCATTTTTGTGGGAATCACTTTCTCAGTCCAGGAGGTGGGAGCCATATTTTAGGAGGAAGAGATCAGAAAGCTGAGCTCATAGGAGAATAAAATGAGTGAAGGGACAAAGAGATGCTCCCGTGCTGCACCCTGCAGATCTGTGGCTCCTACATGAGAACCTGTACTTCCAGGAGCTCAGAGTACAGAGATGGCACATTCTTACACACCCATCCCCTCCTCCCTAGGATGCACGTCTCCTTATGCCAAATAAACAGACATACTTCTGTGACTAAAGATCAAATTAAATCATGCGCTTAGTTACTTTTTTATCTTTTTATTTTTTTTTCCACTCATTCCTTCAGAATCAACCTACCGACACCAAGCAACCATTGATGATGAAGTTGTCTCCATGGAGATACTAGATACTGCTGGTCAGGTAAATAAAGGGTTCCGCCAAAATGCTTTTTGTATTAAATAAAAATGGTATGTGTATGTGCATACTATGAACAAAATTAAGATATTTTCCTATAATTAACTAATGATGTCTAAAGACTTTTTCCTTTAATTATCTAGTTACATATGAACATATTTGCAACAGGTTATGTATGCATCCTTATATAAATTATCTAGTCCTTCAGGGGTGGGGGGGTTGAAAATAACATTTGCATGACATCATCCAGAATAGAATTACCAGCATATATTTTGGGGGGATGGCAAGATATTAATAGGTTCATGGTTAAGTGTTTCGGTTTTTTTGTTTTTTTTTTTTAATTTAAAAAAATTTTTTTTACTTATTTCTGAGAGAGACAGAGAGCAAGAGCAGGGGAGGGTCAGAGACAGAGGGAGATACAGAATCTGAAACAGGCTCCAGGCTCTGAGCTGGTTGTCAGCACAGAGCCCGACTCGGGGCTCAAACCCACGAACCGTGAGATCATGACCTCAGCCGAAGTTGGACGCTCAACTGACTGAGCCACCCAGGAACCCCTGTGGTTAAGTGTTTTGAAATGCTCTGATAGAGTTAAGCATGTGTTTTTTACTAGAGAAATCCTCAGAACCTTTAGTATGCCTTAGTATAAGATGAATCCTTAAGAGTTTCAGTATCTATCATATTCCAAACTTTTATAACCTCCGAATATTTTTTCAGAACACTTTATTTTGGGAATCTCTCCTGTAATTTTCTTTCCAGACCTCCAAACTTGTGGCTCCAAAACTTGAGCCACATAATTGAACAATAATAATCCATAAAAAAGGAAGCTAATAGAGATTTGCTTTGAAGTCAGTATGTTCTGAGATTACAAATGGGTTCTTGGGATAGGTTTAGTTCCCAAGGATAAGAATGACCGCTAAGAATGAAAGTTAGGAAACGGATGGATTCCATAGTGCTTCGTCAGTGACCTATGACCCAAAGAAGACTTGAATTATATTATTTAATCCAAGAAATGTTCTTGTAACTAGCGATACACTTTCCTTTCTCACCATCACTTCCTTTTTATATATGCTTCCCCTTCCACCCAGCCCTGATTCTAGAAAGAGGCAACAGGGAATTACATGCCTGCAAAGGGTATATGAGCCCATGAGGGCAATGCATTTTCAAATCACACATGCTACTTTCCTAGGAAGGAGTGATCACCTCATTAGAAAATCACTTGAAATGGGGGTGCCTGGGTGGCTCAGTTGGTTAAGAGTCCAATTTCAGCTCAGGTCATGATCTCACGGTTCCTGGGTTCAAGCCCCACATCGGGCTCTGTGCTGACAGCTCAGAGCCTGGAGCCTGTTTCAGATTCTGTGTCTCCCTCTCTCTCTGACCATCCCCCATTCACGCTGTCCCTCTCTCTCAGAAATAAATTTTGAAACAGAAAGAAAATCATTTGAAATGAATTTCCATCATTATTGGGACTGTATAATATTTCTGTGGTGTTAAGATAGAAAGAAAGAGAAAAAAATAGCCCAAAGCTCCTAGTTTTGAGTTTGACTACCCATTTGCTCACTGTTTTTTCTCTCTCTGGTGCCTAACTGTCTATAATCTGAAGACAAAAGAGACTAAAGTGAAAAACAAAATCAAAACCATTCACTAAGCTGTGCCTCTGAGTCTGATCTCTGTAGGGTGGGGTAATGTCTACTTGTCTGTTACCTATTTGCCAATTCTTTAATTGTGATGAAAAGCCTTGGGGGCGGTGTGGCCCAACTAAGATAATTTCTTTATAGTTCTTGTAATTACGGATTTAATGATATGGTAAGAAGAAAATTAGAAGCAGAAAGCTAAAGGTCTATGCACTTGGAACATTTTTAGTTCCCCGACGTAGCTTGCTATGAGTAAGTAATGCTTCTATTCCAAACTGATTGAGAAGGTAAGCTTGTTCAGGCAGACTATCAAGAAATTTTAATCACATGGAATAGTAATTAAGGGATCACCACTGGCATTAGCCGCATCTATACATGGTGATTACTTCAAATTCTCCCAACTGCCATTGCTTTCTTGTCAACAGGAAGACACCATCCAGAGGGAAGGACACATGCGGTGGGGAGAAGGCTTTGTGCTGGTTTATGACATTACTGACCGAGGAAGTTTTGAGGAAGTGCTACCACTCAAGAACATCCTGGATGAGGTCAAGAAGCCCAAGAATGTGACTCTCATCTTGGTCGGAAACAAAGCTGACCTGGACCACTCCAGACAGGTTAGTACCGAAGAAGGGGAGAAGCTGGCCACCGAATTGGCATGTGCTTTCTATGAGTGTTCTGCCTGCACCGGAGAAGGGAACATCGCCGAGATATTCTATGAGCTGTGTCGAGAGGTGCGCCGCAGGAGGATGGTCCAGGGCAAGACGAGACGACGCAGCTCCACCACGCATGTCAAGCAAGCCATTAACAAGATGCTCACTAAAATCAGCAGTTAGGCTGCACTGTTCTTGCAAAGTCCCTGCTGAGGTGGGCCAGGTACTTGGAAACACTTTCTTGCCCTCTTTCCCCCCGCCAAAAAAATAAAAGAAAACACTCCATTCCTTGTTCTGACTCTGGGAAATGCCTGGGCCTCCCATTTCCCAGGCTTCCTATATGTTGGAAGTCATAGGGTGTTTTATGCCATATTAGTGCTGACAGTGTCTCCCTTTCCTGCTTGAATGAGATACATTCTATTGCAGTTTGAACCTGTAATCACCAGAGATTCTGAAATGGCTGGGTTCATATTGAGCTATGTTTAGGCATCCTCACCTTGCTTCAATAGTTTGGAGGCTTTCAAAGGCATTTTTAAATTCCATTCCCTGTCAAAGACTGCAAATGATCGTCTTAAACGTCTAAGGTGATAGAAAATCCAGTAAAAACCCAGGAAGAGAAGCTGAGACAGTGGAGCAGGGAATAGAGCCCTGGTTCCCTTTTGAAATGAGGACTTTCTTAATTATCATTCATCATCTAGTTTTTCTTTAACCCTTGCTCTTAAATTCAAACGTGTTCTCACAAAGTTTTCCACTGTAGTAGAGTTCCCATTTCAATTTGAGCGGGCTCTCTCAGTGAGTTATTGATCATTGTTCTGATTCCTCTTCTGTGGCTTCAGTAAGAGTTCAATATAAGAGACGCAGAATTGGGGCGCCTGGGTGGCTTAGTCGGTTAAGCGGCCGACTTTCGCTTGGGTCATGATCTCGCGGTTCGTGGGTTCGAGCCCCGCGTCGGGCTCTGTGCTGACTGCCGGCTCAGAGCCTGGAGCCTGTTTCAGTCTGTGACTCCCTCTCTCTCTGACCCTCCCCTGCTCACGCTGTCTCTCTCTCTCCTAAAAATAAATAAAAACATTAAAAAAAAAAAAAAACGAGAGGCAGAATTGATCTTCAGATCCTGCTGGGCCATTTCTCACAAAGCCCTGGGCAATGTAAAGACTTCGGAAGTTTTTTCACTAAACTCTGACTTTATTGAATGCTATTAGAGGAGTTAGGTTAGAGCTGTCTGATTCATTTGTCTCTCTGCTTATCATCTTAGCAGAAAGAAAGTAGTCCAGAAAAAAAAAAAAAAAGAAAAAAAGAAAAATTAAGAATGAAGCTGAACCAACCTTCCACTGGGGGAGCCAGTAAGAAAAATTAGCCTCTGATTCATTAAATTGGCTACATGACTTCTCATTTTTAGGCTAAGTTAGTTAATTCACTTAGAATTCAGAAAAGAGTGAGTGATTAAAGTTCACTATACCTGAATAAATGTGTATAAAACAGATTCTTCTATTGTGAAAGTATAGTCTATAACTGATAAAACTTTATGATTCTTTTTTTTCCCTCTCCGCCCCCATGTATCAAGATTTGGGCACTTTATTTTAGAAGAAAATATATATCTTTTACATATGTGTGTATTTATAAATGCATAAGTATATGTATAAAAATTTGTAAGAGTTCAAGGCTTTAATTCACCAATGCATTTGGACAATTTGGTGTAGCTATTTTATGTGATATAATAAAAAGCATAATTTTCACATTCTGTCACACCCAGGCAGTCTTTCTTGTGATAACATGAAAAGTCTGTAATTTTAGGAAACACTTGAAAAGACAATCAAATCGCAGAGTTGATGAAGCAGTGAATGTGATATGAAAAATAAGCTCCTGTTCATAATAAAGCTGTTTTTTCAGGATGCTTAGATGTTATTTTAGGTGCTTTATGTATTATCAAATCCTCAAGTACCCTACACAAGAGATATTGCAACGATCACAATTGCAAGAATGAAGATTTTGAGCCACGAGAAAAAATAATAGCACGGCTCTTCAGTGGGTTGAGTCAGGATTTGAACCCTGCCAAAGAGGCAGTAATACTGTAGAACCCATACTCTTATCCACTATGGTATATGAGTAAAATGACATTTACCTCATATTCTGGAGCTATGGGGATGAAGACAAAGGAAGAAGAAAATTTAGGGAAGACTTGCTTCATTTATGATCTCATTCCTTCATTAGGAAATATTTATATAGAAGCTGGGCATGTAACTTGACACAATTTAGTCCATTTGATAGTGTCTTCACTGAACACTGAAGAATACATACTAGCAATCCAAGAAAGAGATGGTGAAAACATTCTAGCCAAAAAGAATAGAATGGAACTGAAAATATGGAGACATGAGACGTGATGGTGAGGGTAGTCATTAAAAGCCGTTGAGAGATACGCATATATCATTCTTCAGGAAAAAAAGGGAAAGGAGCGTAGAGGGAAGGGATTAAAAGAAAGAAGAAATAAGGCATTTGGAAGTAAGAAGAAATGTCAAAAATGCATAAAACTGCAAATTTAGGGAACTACACATGAAAGGACCAAGTAGGTAGACTAGCTGTGATTCATTTGCGGTAATGTCCATCTAGGCAGGGTATGGAGAAGGAAAGCAAGGTAAAATTCTCTTCTAAATGTTGCATCTCCTAGAATCACAACTTCTTTCACCTCTTCAAACCTATGCTTGCAGATGAACCTCAGTCAGTTCTGATAAAGAGCAAGCTCCTAAGGAGATAGGGTGAAATACCCGGGGGCCTTTTTGGGGTCAAACGCTAAGGAAGTGAAATTCACAGTCAACAACACCAGCAACTTCCCTGGACAAACACATACAAATCCAGACCTGTTAAATTCAAAGAACCACTGGCATACGTCCCACCTGGTAATTATACTAGAACATGAGATTGCACAAGTATAAATTAGTTATTCCTCTCCTGCCTCAGGCTTCCCCACAAATTAAGGTTATAAATAAGTTGGGTTTTTTAACAGGATAGTTTGACGATGGAAACCTGTGTGTTCTTGACTAATAGTGGGTTGTTATCATCATGCTACCACTACCAACCTTTGCTGTTTGTAGTTGTTTTTCTTTTCTTTCAAGATTCAAAAAACTTTATTTCTAAATATTGTGTGCGTATTCACATGCCTCACAGCACTGAGGGAAGGAACCAAGAATCCAGGATCTCCCTCTCAAATAACATGTGTGATATGTACAAATACATAGACAAACACAACAGTTTGGGTTCTAAGCGTAGCACCAACCAAGAATTCTTATTAAGCCAGCCTGTGCCCACCTTGAAGGTGATAAGAAAATGGCCAGTTCATTGGGCCAAATTTAATCAGAGTAAAGTTGTCCCGAGCTAACAACTTATTGGGAGATTCTGAGGGAGAAAAAAACGCCATAAATAAATTTTCCCCATAGGTTTGAAATGCTATGTGTAACATGCATACATACATGTTTCTTTTTGGACAACTTATTTTAAATTGGTCTATTTGCCTATCCATGCCCTAAAGCCATGATATTTTTAAATTGAGCCTGTTAACATGTTAAAGTAACTCCTATTTGGGTGATCAAAATAAAGAATATTTTTTTTGGTTTGGATATTACTATGCTCTGATACTATACAACTGTTTGTTCTAAAATGGAATTTGAAAGAAAATTTGCTGTTTATGCTTGGAACCCAATGCCCATTTTTTCAGCTTTACTGAAATATAATTGACATATAACATTGTGTAAATTTAAGGAATACACTGTGATGATTTGACACATGTATATATTGTGAAATGATTACCACAATAAGGTTCATTAACATATTGATCACCTCACATAATTGCCTTTTTGTTTTCATGGTGAGAGTATTCAAGATTTACTCTCTTAGCAACTTTCAAGGATATAAGACAGTATTGTTAACTATAGTCACCATACTGAATATCAGATCTTACTCATAACTGGAAAGTTGGAGTCTTCGACCAACATCTCCCCGTCTCCCCCACCCCATCTCTGGGAACCAGCATTCTACAATCTGTTTCTGTGACTTTTTTTTAGTGTCTACATATACGTGAGATCATATAGTAAATGCCTTTCTCTAACTGATTTATTTCATTTACTCTAATACTCTCAAAGTCTTTCCATGTTGTCACAAGGGACGGGATTTCTTTCTTTTTTCCTGGCTGCATAATATTTAGGTGTGTGTATATATGTATCTATCTCACTTTTTAAGACATCTACTTATCCACTGATGAACACTTAAGTTGTTTCCACTTCTTGGTGATTGTAAATAATGCTGTAATGAACATGAGGGTATAACCATCTTCTTGAGATAGTAATTTCATTGCCTTCTGATATATACCCAGAAGTGGGATTGCTGGATCATCTGGTAGCTCTATTTGAAATTTACTAAGGAAATTCCATACGGTTTTCCATATTGGTTGTACCAATTTGCATTCCCACCAATAGTTTACTAGGGGTTTTTTCTCCACATCCTCATCAATACTTGTCTCTTGTCTTTTGGAAAATACGATTCTAACACGTGTGAAGTGATACCTCATTGTGGCTTTCATTTGCATTTCCCTGATGATGAGTGAAGTTGAGGATCTTTTCATGTGTCTGTTGGTCATCTGTAGGATTTTTTTTTTTTTGGAAAAAATGTCTATTCAGGCCCTTTTCCCATTTTTTATTTGAATTATTATTTTTACCATTGAGCTGTATGAGTTCCTTATGTATGCTGGATGTTAACCCCTTACCTGATATATGGCTTGCAAATATTTTTCCCATTCCATAGGTTGCTTCTTCTTTCTGATGGTTGTTTCTTTTGTTATACTGAGGTTTTTTAGTTTCATGTACTCCCACTTTGTCTTTGCTTTTGTTACTTGTGCTTTTGGTGTCATATCTAAAATTTCATTGCCAAGATCAATGTCAAGGACATTGTTTTATTTTCATCTAGGACTTTAATGGTTTCACATCTCACACTTAAGTTTCTAATGCATTTCAAGTTAGTTTTATAAGTGGTGTAAAACAGGGGTCCAATTTCATTAATTTTTTTTTGTTTGTTTCTTTATTTTGAGAGAGAGAGAACATGGGAGGGTATGAGGGGGAAGGAGATAGAGAATTCCAAGCAGGCTCTGCAATGTCCACTGCATCAGGCGTGGAGCCCAATGCAGGGCTTGATCTCATGAACCACAAGATCATGACCTGAACTGAAATCAAGAGTAAGATGCTTAACCAACTGAGCCATCCAGACACCCCCCAATTTATATATGTGAATATATAAATTTTTACATGTGAATATACTTTTTCCAACACTATTTATTAAAAAGACGGCTGCATTTAGGGCCCTTTTAGGATCTCTGGGGGCCCAGATTGGAATGTATCCTGCCCGGTTCCTTGCCAGCTCCATGTGATACAGGTAGGAGAGAGCTGATGCACAGTATAGGGCCCCTTCAGGACCTCCAGGGGTACAGATGGGAGTATGTCTTGCAGGGTCCCTGTGGCGGCAAAACTGGATGGGCTGGAGACCAGTTACAGGGCCCTTTCAGAATCTAGTCTAACCAGATATGGTGGGCTTTGCCTCCAGGGACTCCTGGATGACAGCCAACCGGGGCTAGAGCTAGTTCACAGACCCATCGGGGCCCACAGCTAAAACTATTACCCAAAACATGGGTTAGAGTGACTCCTCCTGGGTCCCTTACTGTATAGTGCTGGTGACAGACCCAAAACCAAAGGGGACTGTCACTGAACCCTCACAGGTCTGAAGCCTGTTTCTACATCTGTAGCTGGGAATTGCCCACCGTTGGCAATTCAGCCACCCGATTGTGAGCCCGCCTTCTCAAAATGGCTCTCCTCAGCTTCGGATTGCACTACGGTTTCAGAATCTCCTACCTACGTCTCAAATTTCCCACAAGTACTTTTGTCCGTGGATAAATGCCAAATTGTTGTTGTTGAGGGGAGAATACATGTAAGGGAGGTCTCATGGAGCCATCTTGATTATGCCAATCCTAAACAAGTTGAGACTACCAGTTATTTGGAAGCTAAGCTTAATTCTCATGAATGTGAGTGAAGCAGGATTTACTTTGCTTCAGTAATGGATTTTTATTTTCAGTGTTAAAAATATGTCATTCCTCTGGCCATAATGGAATAACAGTTACCAGGTTTACCCTTACATATTAAACAAGTAGAAACGATCAGACAAAATATATGAAACAATGGCTTTCAGATTTGAACAAGCCTTATAGTGATCCCTGACAGAAGGGAAGAAAATGAGGTAACTATAATCATGCCAACTTACTGCCAAATGGCAGGTTGCAGGAAGTAGCACGTGTCCAAATAGACCCTGGCAGTCTTACTGAGTTGAGGAGACAAAAATCAGCTTGAGGAGGCCAAGCTGATTAGCATCTGCAGGACAGGATTTCTGGAAGGAAAGGAGATATCGAGCAAAATCTCTGTAGAAGGGTTCTCTTTAGTCTTTGGCTGAGGATGGATCTTTGTATGGTGAAGAAAATTTACTCAAGCCTGGAGAAAAAAAAATACCAAAAAGCAATAGGTCAAAACTTGGGGGCGGGGGGGGGCATACGTAAGGCTGGGAATAGTTTGTATTTCCACTGGCCAGAGTGAAAAGACCTTGTAATACTTAGGGCATCAGATAATACACAAGACCTTAAAAAGATATCGTGTTAGTTATGAGTCTAAACTAGTCCTAGGCCAGGCTGCTAAGTATTTGCCCAACAAAAGTCAAAAGCAAGTCTGAAATTTTTCAAACTGAGTCAAGGTAACTTGATCTTGTGCTAGAAAAATATGCAATACACTATAAAAAGGTATGTTAAAGCAAAGTCCTGCACCCAAATAAGAAAAGTTACAATGTTGGCATCCAGTAGAAAAGTATGATGAATGCTAAGGAACAGGAAAATATGACCTATAAATAGGAACAGAATAAGAAATGACAAAGATTGCATTAACAAATAAAGAACTCAGGACAGACATTATAAATATGCCTTATATGTTTAAGGTATTTAAAGACATGAGCATAATAAGGACAGAAATGAAAGATATAAAAAAGGCCTAAATGTAACTTAGAGTGGAAAATAAGATATCTAAAACAATGAAATACTGAGTTGGATTAATATTAGATTAGACACTAAAGAAATGACCAGTGAACTTGATGGCACTAGAAATAACCCAAAATGAAGCAAAGAAGGCAAAAAGACTAAAAAGTCAATAATGAAGAAAGGACCAATGATCTGTAAGACAAAAATCAAACAATCTAACACCCATATAATTGGATTCCTGGGAACAAAGGAGAGGGATGATGGGTCCTCAGGAGTAAAAAGTGGAGGAAGCAACACTAAGGAACATCAAAATCAAATTCCTTAGAAGCAATGATAAAGAGAAAATTTTTAAGTAGCCAAGGGTCGGGTGGGGAGATGGAAACACATATGTACAATGGATAAGAGAGAAGACTGATAAAATGGAATTATATTATTCGAAGGTAGGCAGTGATGAGTTGAATGAGTGTATTGTAAATGTTAGAACAACTTGTTAAACTACAGACCCATAGTTCTCATGAACACAGAAACAAAAGTCCTTACCAAAATTTTAGCAAATCAAACCCACGCACGCACACACACACAACAACACACACACACACGCACACACACACACACATCATGATCAAAAGAGATTTATACCAGTAGTTGTGAAGTGGGTAGTTGGTTTAATATTCAGAAGTCAATTAATGTAATTCACAATTTTAACAAATTAAGATCTCAAATGATTCACAAAAGTATTTTTATAAATTCTAATACCAAATCATGATGTAAAAAAACCAAAACCCAATATAGTTCCCAGCAAACTAGGACCAGAAGAGAACTTCCTCACTCTGAAAAAGCCTATCTTCAAAATTTTCAAGGCTAACATCATACTTAACGTTGAAAGACTAACAGCTTTTCCCCAAGAGAGGGAACAAGACAAGCATGCTCTCATCGCGTATATTCAACATCACACTATAGGTTCTAGACAGTGCAATAATTGAAGGGAATGGAGAAGTAAATAATTTTTATTTTCAGATGAGATGATCATTTGTATAGAAAATACTAAGGAATCTACAAATAATTGCAGACATTTGCATATCCATGGGTGGAAAGACTCAATATTGTTGAGATGTTAGTTTTTGCTAACTCGATTTATAGATTCAACAGAATGCCAATCAAAATTTTATCAGTCTATTTTCTAAGGCAGACAAGTTGATTCTAAAACTGATATGGAACTGCAAGGGACCCAGAATAGTCAAAATAATTTATCAAGCAAATAATAGATCGAGCAAAAGTTGAACCACCCTATACGACTGGCTGATTTTTGACAAAGGTAGCAAGATAATTCAACTGAAAAAGAATACTGTTTTTCTTTTTTTACAAACAATGCCACAACAATTGCATATCTGTCTTCAAAATAAATAAATAAACATCAACTCATACTTCACATTATATGGAAAAGTTAAATTCTAAATGCGTCTTGACCTATATAAAAGAGCTAACACTGTAAAACTCTCAGTAGAAAACATATAAGAAAATATTTGTGACCTTGGCAAGGATCTCTTAGAACACAAAAAGCAACAACAAAATCAAAATTAAAAAGTTATTATTTTTTTATTTATTTATTTTAATCTGCCAATTTTATTTTTTAATATAGTTTATTGTCAAGTTTGGTTTCCATATAACACCCGGTGCTCATGAAAAGTTATTATTTTAAAAGGCTTCCAGAAAATGCAACAGCAAGCCAGATAGGGAGAAAAATATGCAGAAAATACATATCTCGCCAAGAAAGAATATCCAGAATGTACAAAGAACTCTTAGAACTCAATAATAAGACACATATTCTGCAAATGTTTTGAATAGATAATTTACCAGAGAAGATATGCGAATGGAAAACTATTGCATAAAAAGATAAATACCATCAGACATTAGGGAAATACACATGAAAAGTGCAATTCATTACCTGTACACACCCGCTAGAATGGTTAAAATTCAAAAAAGATCAATGATACACATATGGGTGAAGGTGACTACCTCCTGGAACATCACCAGTGGGGATGCAAGCCAATCTGGAAAACAGGATGGCAGTTATTATACAGCTCAGCATATACTTAACATACGACTCAGCAATCTTTTCTTATGCCCCAAAACAAATGAAAATCTATGTCCACATAAAGACCTGTCTGCCAACATTTACTGCAGCCGTATTCATAATTGCCCAAAACCCTCCTCGCACACTTGGCAACAACGCAACTTTCTATCAATGAATGAATGAATAAACAAATTATGGTGTACCTACCCTATGAAATACCACTACACCCTAAAAGTGGGAAATAGCTACAGGATTCTTAAAGCATTATGCTACGTAAGAGAAACCAGACACAAGATACCACATATGATAAGACAGCACCTATACAACGTCCTAGAAAAGGAAAATGACAGTGAAAGCACATCTGTGGTCACTAGAATCTGAAGGTAACAACTAGGAATAGAGCACACTGAGGGATTCCAGGGAACTTTCTAGGGTGATGGAAATATGCTCTATTATAAACGTAGCAGTAGTTATAGGACTGTATATACTTCATAAAATGCATCAATTTATAAAGGTGGAATTGGGTAATTTATTAATTATACCTCAAAAATGCAGATTAGAAAAAGAAATTTGAGAATTCAACAAGGAGGTCAGGTCAAAGAAAGCTTTCCTGATACCTATTTAAAACTTATGTTCAGAATCTCAGAATAAGTTTTTAATTTGCATCTTTTTCACTCTTAATAAAGTACCAATATTTTATTTTAAAATAACGCTTTCATTTGAATTCTGCATGCTCCTGTATCATTTCAGCCTCCCTGATTGGAGTACCCCCAGTCAATAGAGACTCATCACAAGTCAAAGTTCCATCCTATTCTACTCAATCCAAACGCCATTTTATTTTCCCTTAGGAACTGTAAAAGAGTGTCTGGATTTCCTGAGTTTGGAGGTGTGGGTATGTGCATGTGTCTGTCTACTCCTTACATGTTTTATGAGAGAAGAAAATTGTTTGGTTTATTCTATGAAGGAGTAGTTTCATGAATAAAAGCCTCAGTATTTAGTAACCTAGGGAAGTAAGTGCTTGACAATACTTCTTGACATTCCTTTATGATTTATGAGAGCCTATAAACATTGTCATAAACATGTTTTTTCTGTCATTCTCTCCATTCCCCCATGGTTTGTGAAAGCGGGGGCTTACTATGAAAAGCAAGGTATGGCATTGAAACAAACACAGGATATTGATGGCTTTTATCCCCTGAGCTTTTGAGTCACTCTATACCCTGATAGTGTCCAACTTGCAATTTACATTCCTAACATTTGCTTACAAATTGGCTTTTTAAAATGCTGAATGCAATTTCCCTGGAAATTCAAGTTATAAATCATACTTAGTTTCCTCAGCTAGTCCATAGCAGCCTGTCTAATCCATAGCAGCACGTTTTTTGGTGAGAAATACATTAAACATAACATTTCAAGAAGGACAGATATCTTTTCAGAATCTCTCAACTCTCCTGTTTTGCTCTCACACATTGTGGCCTTCCCCCACCTCCTCGAACCCATGACTGTATATACCTTTTCGGGAGATGGGCAAATTAGGATTCAAAAAAAAAAAATAAGATCGATAACACAAACACAGCTAACTGGTAATATTTCAAACCACCTAGAAAAGTGAAAGGAAGCATCTTATGTAGAATAGAGAAAGGATTTTTTAGAAAAAAGACCTGCATACACAGAAGCAAGTACAGTTTGTAAGAGCTGAGCTTCTATAAGCTGCCTATAAACCAACAGCAGACAAAACGGACGTGGTGATTATCTACGCCACCAGCATGTCCCAAAGTAACTTTCTTGAGTCCATAAGTGCTACCAGTTATAATTTAAAAACAAAAGGATTCTGTTTCAAGTGAATTTGTGCCTTAACATGAGAGAAGCAGGCTGCATTAACAGCCCATGTCTTAGTTGAGCTTTCATTATGCGAGTGGCTCAGTACGAGGGACGCAGTGTGGCCTACACTCACTCGGCTATGGTGATGCACCTCACAGGACTATAGTTCTGTGAACTGTACTTCTAGAAAATAGTGTTTTCATCTTATCTTCAAACAGTCTCTTCTGTATCATCAAGGCTTCCCACTAGCAATGGGGTGAGTCCTCTGATCTCCAGGAGGGTCCTTTAGTAGGATGTGCTATCCCTTTAGAGTGGTGCTGCCCAATGGAAATATAACGTGGGCCTTATATGGTAGTGAAAGTTTTCTATTTTAAATGTGTTAGATCCTTATTAATTGCCTAAATTTCAATATTTAATTTAAGAAGGTTCATGTTTAAAATTAAAAAAGAATTACGTGGAATTCATTCTAGTACAATACATGTAATCCAGTCTTCCAGGATATTATCATTGCAACATATAATCAACATAAAAATGATTAATTCATTAGATATTTCACAAGTTTTTGCACTATGCCTCTGAAGTCCAATACGTACGTTACACTCATAGTACATCTCAGTTTGGACCAACCATATTTCAAAAGCTCAACAGCCACATGTGGTTAGTGGCTACTGTTCTGGATAGAGCAGCTTTAGAATAGTTTAACATCTGTCAAGTCTTAATCCTCCTTTAGTTTGAACAGATCGACTCACTAAAAAATTGCACTTCCAACCCTCAAATTTTAGACGTGAACATGTTCTTAGAAATCATCTAACACAGTCCTCTCAACTCTCTAGTAAAGTAGTAGTAAAATAATGATGAGATTGGAACACGGGTCTCTGGATGACTAAGTGACATTCTCCTGGCCCTTCATATATGATACTCTTTTAAAATGGAAATATTAGAAGTGAATTTATGAAAAGAACTGCTAGCCCTACCTTAAAAAACAATCACTACAGAATTCCCTTAAAAAGTTGTCCACCTCCAGAAAATTTAATGTGATTCTTTAAAATAAAAATTCAATTTGCAAACACATTTCCCAGACTTTATCTACTGCGTAAAATGATGCCACCTGCTCATTTTTAGTGCCAGGGCAAAAACAGAGCATATTTTGTGGGTGATAGAGCAACTCTTCTTGTCTCATACATTTTCATTGTATGAGCACTTAAGTCAGCACAAACATGTAATAAACTCAGCTCCTCTAGCAAATTAGTGATATGCTCATCCTCCATTTCTGTGACAAAAAGGGGTGTCTGGCTTTCATTTCTTTGCTCAACTTTCGTCTCTAAACCAAACTATATCACGTACCATTTGAATCTTAGAAATCATTTTGTTAGTTTTTGCAGCCAGTTCATTCGATTGGACCTTGGGGCACAAAATAGAAATATGCAAAAATTAACACATTTAATAGGCACATTGAGATTTAATTTTCTAGACAACATTTACCAAACTATTTTTCTATGGAAAATTTCACACCCACATTGACTCACCAAAAGCGGGTCTCCCGGCTCGCTAACTTCCCTTTACTACTCGAATTCGAGTTAACAGTAAGCGTTATGCACTCAAGTCAACCAGACTAAAGGAAACTCTTTGCGGGAGAAAAGGAATGCGATCAAAGGATAGGTGAGAACAAAGCGGGCAAAGCAGTGTCCACCCAAGTTTCTTAGGAACAATGACAAAAAACAAGTCAGACACATGCTGCTGTGGTTCTCTTCCCAGTTGAAATGACTTGACGTGAGCCAGCATCCTACCTCCAGCTATGACCTTGGCTAGAAACCATCTGTTAAAACCACAGCTCAGAGTGGGGAACAGAAATTGGGCTGGACAAACGTAGGATGATGATAAATGATCTGACTGTGACCATAAAACATCATGAGCGGCTAAAGCAGATTGGAACTCTCCTCACCACCCCACAAATGTGCTGCTGTATCTGAATTCCGCTTGGCCTAACTAACACTAAGCTACAATCTGGACTGCTAACCTGCCAGATGTTACTTCCGGCTTGCGAGTCATGTCCTTGTTAGAATCAAGGGTAAAATCATGGGGGAAAAATATGAACCCATTATTAAATAGCCCTTCTGCCTCTATTTTTCTCCATCTTGGTCAAAACCTATGGGGAGCATTAATAGTAAAGCCTCTTGATCCCATTTCTACAAAGCTTGAGGGACTGTAGGAATCCCTGGGGTATCCTGAAACAGCTGAACACTCTATCCCCTATGGCAATGTTTCTCCAAATATAGTCCCTGGAACACTTTCAATAGGGTCATCTGGGATGCTTGTTGAAAATTTATATCCTAGACCTTCTCTAGGTCTACTGAACCAGAATTTATAGGAGTAGAGCTCAGAAATCTGCATTTTAGCAAGCTTCCTAAATAATGATTACATACATCAAAACGTGACGCCCTCTTCTGCTGGGTACAACAAAACAATACCAAATATATTAAGTATCTGTTTTCTGAAGACTCTGTGAATGTTGTGGGGTAAGGGCGTCTCTGAATTGTTAGTGTGTTCTCTTACCCCATGAAGGGATATGTCAGAACTTATTAGTGCACAGAAGCCAGGGTTTTCCAATCTTCTTGGAGTTATAACAGCTTTGACAAAAGTACCTGGGTTATTTGTATAGTCCCTGGAGACGGAATGAAGCAAAGTTTCTAATAAAGCCTCTCACCTCCAACTTCATAATAATACTTGTTTAATTGAAATGGTAAAGAGAATTCAGGCCAACATCATGCACCTGAATACCAAAGTCTTTATATAATAACCTTATTTTGCATCCAAGAATAGACATTGTCTTGGAATAGCCTTGACATCAATTTATCACTTTTCTTGAATGGGCAGTCCTCGCTTAAAATGAGCAGAAATATATCAAAAGAATGGGTATAAGAAGATAAATATATCAATTTCTGATGCCTGCAAGGGAGCATCCCAGGAGGTCAGCTCTTCCCAGGAGCCCTGTGAATAATTAAACCGCTAAACAACCTTAGTGACATCAGAACAAGGATAAAGTCTTCTGTAATTTACTCCGTAGAGAGAGAAAAGAAGCACTTCAGAGCTTGTGAGGAGGTGTTCAGGCTGAATCCTGCCTGGACAGGTGGTGATTTGTACCATAGTCCAAACTTGCAAAGGGAAGAGTGAAAATTATTTAGTCCAGGTGCTGGGAAAGACATAGGGAAATAACTGCAAATAAAGCTTTTTCTATCTCGAATATTCAGAGTATTCTGCATCATTGTAAAAATTGAATATTTAGGCAAAAATGACTCAAAGTCATAAATTCTAGAAAGTGTCGACCATTTGGAAGGAAGTTTAGACTTCTTGGTATGCAATAAAGCAAAAGAAATTTACAATCACTTTACTAGGAATGTGGAGGAGATATTTCTTTAAAAAACTCAAAAACTTGTCTAGCAATCAAAGAATAGTATACAGAAATTAATTGATATCTATGGTGCTAAATCTTACTTTGAAAAGCAATAACATGGGGCAATTGGGTGGCTCAGTTGGTTAAGCCTCTGACCCTTGATTTTGGCTCAGGTCATGATCTCACAATTCGTGACTTCGAGCCCTAAGTCAGGCTGTACACTGATAGCATGGAGCCTACTTGGGATTCTCTCTCTCTCCTCATCTCTCTGTGCCCTTTCCCCACTTGTTTGCGTGTGCAAGCTCTCTCTCTGTCTCAAAATGAGTAAACTTAAAAAAATAAAAATCAACATTATATTTATTCAATGGTAAATTTGTTTGATTCCCGTGAACTTAATAAATACTTGTAAGTGCAATTTGACCTAGTCTTGTGGTTGTTATGCAAAGTCCCTGAACCTTTCCATGGTGAGTTCTTCTGTCATGAGGATCCTCAGGAACTTGAGCCACATGGCTCAAGAAGGAATACAATATATTTTACTTTCTTCCTTCACTTCAGAGTTTTCCAAATAAATACTGCCTTTTCTTTAACAAAGTCATTTCAGTGGCATGTAAGAAATACATGACCTGTATTAGTCAGTGCATTTTTTTTGTCATAGCTGACAGAAACTATGCAATCTGGCTTAGGCATGATTGGAAAGGTCATGGATAAGGGCTTTAGGCATGGATGGATCCAGGGAATTAAAACACAATAGGATACTCTCTTCATTCTCAGTCAAGAAAAACAAAACCAAGTATTGGTCAGCCTGGAGGAAAGAGGGCTGGAAAAAACCTCACAGACCTTGATCGTCCTGAGGTAGATATTAAACCCACTCTTAAACCATTCACCGTGGTCAGTAGGTTGGGTGCTTTAATTGCTCAAGGCCGTGTTTGTTTCTGACTCCTCTAGCTGAAGAAAAGATCAGCTCCACTTAGATAACGGGCAGTGATTTCCCTGTAAGAAAAAGTTCTCGTTCTAGGAGAATGGTGGCTCTAGCACTGGGTTTTTGTTTTTATTTATTTGTTTTCATTTCTAAAACATTAAAGCAAACAAAACAGAGCTCCATGTGAAACTGCTAGTGTGCTGGTGGATGTATTTCTCATTGCCTCTATCACCCAGAGGTAAAACGGGATCATTTCTGGCTAAAGCACATGGGCGGGCTTGGTGTTTTCCTCTTACTGTGGCCACTACCGGGTGGTCAGGAAGAACTGTCAACTCTCCATTCTCTGTGGATGAGTTAGGGCCCACTGGTGTTTCCTTACCTGTTAGATTTGAAGTGGTTCCATGCTACTCGGCAGCCAAAATCAACTCCCTATTAAGTAGTCCAGGAAAGCTTCCTAAGGTTCTTCCTGCGATCCCCGTAACCAAAAGAAACTGCCTCCAGGTCCCACTCCTGGATTGTCCATATTGCTTCTTCTTTTCCCACGATATCATCTCTTTTAGATTCTCTGTGTGAATTTTATTTGGCCGGTGCCTCATCATTAGCTCTTCCTTTATATAATTTTGGAATCAGAGCCTCAGGTACTCTGTGCTTAGCTATCTGGATTCTCTCTATCAGCACAGTTATACGATTGGCAGCTTCCCTCAGTCTATCTTAAAGTTACTTCTTACTTGTAATTCACTGCACTCTGCAGTGAATCTACAGCCCAGACGACTGTAAATTTCTTCTGTCTCCCATTAGGAAACAATCGTATCTCTATAAAATGCTACATTTGAGGATTCACAATCAAACATGCTCGCAGACTTCTGCTTTATTTCTGTTTTCATATAGAGAGGACTCAATGTTCACATATTAACATAGGACCTATGTGGAAAATCATCTCTGTCCACAGTCATCCTTCGAGATGAAGTTTATTTTTTCAGTTAGTTTCACAAATGGGGAAATAGTCTGCTGTGATTGTGTTGTATCTGAAACACTATTTCTGTATCAGCCCCCTTTATATCTTCAAGAGTTTATACTCAAGAGGCAATTTCCGGAAAACCATTTTAAAGAAATGTTTTAAAAATGCCACAAACAATACCAAAGGTATAGGTCACCCTGTTGGGCCTCATAACAACAAAAAAACAAACAAGCAAAGAAACGTTTTAAAAGGAAGCCACTTACATATCCAATAAAAGGCTTGTTTAAAACTGCAGTATGAGAAAATACATTTTATACAGACAATGCAATTATTGACAACGTAAAAAACATGAGGAGGCGCTCATGACATTTTTTAAAATGATAAATGAGATTTAAATGATACAGATAAAGCATAGTATAAACTATGCCTAAAAAGGAAGACTAAATAAAATGCTAATGTGCTTGTCTTGTACTGGATTATGATGTTTTGGTGTTTGTCACATAAACTGCATTAAGTATAACTTTTAGGATAAAAAAAAAGAAACTATAGAAGGTGTTAAAAATAGATCCTGCCTAATCATTAAGATATATCTTAAGTATCATCGGCTTAAATACCTTTTCAGTGAACTTTCCACGGACCTTTGTCCTTTTCCTTCTTTGTATCCACAGATCACGTGGCTTATAATGCTCCTTTTTTTAAAATATATATATATTTTTTATTTCTAGGAGAGAGAGAGAGAGACAGCGTGAGGAGGGGAGGGTCAGAGAGAGAGGGAGTCACAGACTGAAACAGGCTCCAGGCTCTGAGCTGGCAGTCAGCACAGAGCCCGACGCGGGGCTCGAACCCACGAACCGCGAGATCATGACCTAAGCGAAAGTCGGACGCTCAACCGACTAAGCCACCCAGGAGCCCCTATAATGCTCCTTTTTTAACTTTCATTGTGGTGATGTATGTTTTTGCCAGTTTCATGAACCAGACCATCATCTATTTAATTGTAGGAGTCACGCCTTGTTTTGATTTGGGCTTCCATACCTCTGAGAACAAAGTCTTTTAAAACCTGGGTACTCATTTGCAAGATGGTGTATTAAACCAAAAGCAGAAAAACTGCAGTTTTCTCCATTTTACTATAGCTTCTACCTTCTATATTAATGAGCTTCTAAGGATGTGGCTAGGGACTTAAAAAAAATTAAACCAGCATCTGGTCCATAAATAAGAGACATCAGCTATCAGCTACCTGGACACAAGATCAGTCTCTGGATGAAAACTGCCATCGTTTCCAGGAAAGAGTTGGGGAAATAAAGGACAATACACCAGAATTAAAATGATAGCCCAAAGACAAAACCAAAATTTAAAACTTGGGAGCATATAGGGACGCCTGGGTGGCTCAGTCGGTTAAGCGTTTGGCTTTGGCTCAGGTCATGATCTCATGGTTCGTGGGTTCAAGNGAGCCTGTTTCGGAGTCTGTGTCTCCCGCTCTCTGATCCTCCCCTGCTCACGCTGTCTCTCTCTCTCTCTCTCTCTCTCTGTCAGAAATAAATAAAACATTTAAAAAAAATTTTTTTTAAATAAATAAAACTCGGGAGCATATAATCTGTGATCTTTGTCCAAGAAGAAAATGTCACTTTTTATTTGACGTGTCTGCATCCGCTCAGTCACAGTCAAGGCTTGGTTTTGATCCCTGGTTCTGTCTGTGATGACGGAGCCAAAACCACCAGCTGAAAAATGTCCCGTTAGTAAAGCCAGTTATTTGTTTCCATGAGACCCAAAAATAAACCAGTTGTTAAGACTTTTTAAAATCTGAGGTTAGCAAATTGATCCGTGGTCTTGCCTAAAATATGACTTTAAATGTGAAGTTGGAGGAGCTGAATCTGGATACAACCAACTCCTATTGCGGGTCTGACCCCAGCCAGAATTCCGAATTGAGCAGTTCATCTGGGCTTCTCCTTGCCGCTTCACAAGCCACTCCCTCCAGTCTCTCCCTCTTCCTCTTTCTCTCTCAGGAGCTGCTGTTTTCGGACCCTAGCTAACTACAATGTGCTATATAGCAAATGAATAGCTTCATGACTAAAACCGAATTTCAAAAAAAATCCTGTTTTCATGTATTTCTTAACATCTTAAATACATAATCCAGAGTAATTCAAAAGTGAAACAGCAAGACATTTTTAAAACCCTTTTCTTCTTTTAACTCCTACGATAGCTCCTTTGGCACATGTCTGCGCAAATCCTCAAAAGAAAAAAAAAAGCCCCTCCTTCCTCCTTCTATTCATTCATTTCTTCATATTCTGCATTACAAAACTTCAAAGGACAAATCTAAAAGTGAAAGACCTTTCTTTTGGTGGGCAATCAATAAGAAGAATCCGATAGAGGAGAGTCGACTGTCTTTGGTAGGGAGGAAAAGGAAGACACCTGGAAAATACTTACATTTCTAAATGTGCTTAACATGTTTGCTTCCTGTAAATCCTGTAAATGTCTGTGGGTCTTCACATAGGAAAGAAAAGCCTAATTTTTATGAATTATTATTGATCTAAATTATCCCCCTTTCCCATCTTCTTCATATCAGCCATTTGGGAAGCTGAAGACAAAATAGAAGAAGTCAAAAAGTGAATGTTTCATGTATGATAGACACTGTGATAAATGTATTCCATGCTGTATTTATTATCCAGATCAAACCTATAAGCTAGATATCATCACCATTTAACAGGCGAGGAAGTGAAAGTTTACATAAGGGAAAACTTTCCCAAGGTCACTCAGCTAGTAAATAATAGCAGACCAAGTGTTAAACTCAATGTCTTTGACCCTAAGACCCAATTCTTGGGGCACCTCGATACCTCCGTCAGTTAGGTGTCTGTCTGCCTTCAGCTCAGGTCATGATCTTGCGGTTCACGAGCTCATGAGCTGCACTTCAGGCTCCCTGCCATGCTCACAGAGCCCACTTCAGGTTCCCTGTCTCCCTCTCTCTATCCCCTCTTCCACTGGTGCTCTCTTTCTCTCTCTCTCTCTCTCAAAAATAAATAAAAACTTTTGAAAAAGACCCCATTCTGAAGTACTGTTTTCTATTGTGTGACAATACCAGATCAAAGGATAATAATGTATTGATCATCCCTTTATTCTGCCTGTGTCAAGCAGATCCAGCTTCTACATGCTTATTGGAGAAGAGTAACAAATGAAGCAATTAGTCACGTATACTCCCAAATTATATCATTAGTTTATTTTAGGACTAACTCAATAAATTCTGACTTTCAGGAATCTTAGAAAATGGCACCAATCTCAGTATCAAGTTTATATCTAATAGATAAGGACCATTCCCAAGCTACAATTTCCTTTTCTTTTTTGTCTAGAACACTCAGAGAAAGTAACATCTTGATTAGTTGGCAGATGGGGTAGCAGTTGTGGTACATTTCCAACGTAAGAACAGAACTTTGAAGTTGGATGGTAAGGGAGAGCTTCCCTTAAAGTAAAAGGGAATCACCAGGGTAGGAGTCAGATAGAGGAAGGAAAAAAAGAAAGAAAAGAAGATGTAAGAATTTACCACAATGTAAGGGAAATTGATAGAACTGTTTATGCTTTTGATCATCAGTCTTTGTTTCTCATATGGCTACAGAATAAAAATAAAGCTTATTCACTGTAGTACTCTTACTTTCAAATAGGAAATCATGTATCAAGTTTTCACAACAAACTTCTCAAGTTAATGCCAATGACAATAACACCTCCATTTTATTGTGAAAGAACTTGTCCAGGGACACTGTGGTAGGCAGAATAATGGCCTCCATTATTGTGAACCAGTGAATATGTCACCTTATTTGGCAAAGGGGTCTTGGCAGATGCGATTAAGTAGAGGACCTTGAGATGGGGAAATTATCCTGGATTGTCCAGGTGGGCCCAATCCAATTACAGGGGATCTTAAAAGCAGAGAATTTTTCCTGGCTAGAGTCACAGAAAGAGATGTGACAATGACCAGACGCAGGATCAGAGAGTTGTTGGCTCTGAGGGTGAGGGAGGGAACCACAAGCCAAGAAATACAGGCGGCCTCTAGAAGTGGGAAAGGACAAGAAATGTATTCTCCCCTCGAACCTACAGAAAGGAACACAGCCCTGCTGACTCCTTGATTTTAGCCCAGTGAGACCCATGTCAGACTTCCAACCTCCAGAACTGTACGATAATAAATTAGTGTTGTTTCAAATCACTAAGTTTGTAATAATTTGTTATAACAGTAGAAAACAAATGCAGGTATAGGGTTAATAAGTGGCAGAGAGAGGACTAGAATCCTATTTTTACTAATATTTGAGTACCTCTGCCCATGAGTTTATCACTTCAAATACTATTACAGTTATTCTATAAAATAATCTCTGAGGTATCATTCCTATTTTTCAGATAAGAAAAGTAAGACTTGGTATGGTTAAATTACTCACCTATCTGACTACCGCTCAACAGAGCTGCCTTCTCCATTGACAAATCCTGTATGTTTCCAGCATCCCATACTGCTTTTGCAGCTCAGGGCCCTTCGCCTGTAACACAAGCTGACTTCAAGGCTCATCCTGTAATTAGCAACACTATGAACTATACGAACTTGTTCCAAACATTCTCAGGTGTGCAGTGCCCTTGAGCAGCTCAGAGATCCTCTGAAGCAGGGCTTCTAACCCATGGATGCTCTCATGAGATGGATTTGTGTCCCCTCCAAAATTCATGTGTTGAAGTCTTATCCTCAGTACCTCGGAATGTGACCTTCAAAGTGCACCCTTTAAAGACGTAATTAAGGTAAAATGAGGTCATTAGAGTGGGCCCTCATCGAATTGGACTGGGTCCTTAGAAGAAGAGGAGATTGGATGCAGACAATGAGACAGAAGGTTAACCATGTGAGGATACAGCGAGAAGTGACCATCTGCAAGCCAACGAGAGAGGCCTCAGAAGAAATCAAAGCTGAACACACCTTGACCTTGGATGAATAACCTAACAGAATAAATTTTCTGTTGCTGAAGTCTTTCGGTGTGGGGTATTTTGTTATGGCAGCCCCAACAAACTAATATGCATGGTCTTCCAGGAACACAGCCTCAACCCCACCCTCCACACATGGATTTAGTTGGCCTGCGTGGGGCTGATGCACCAGGTTTTCTTTACTTGTTTGTTTTAATTTAGATCACTTCTGTTTGTGGAGAATATACAGCTGGTCCTTTACAGATAAATAAGATTTTAACAGATGGAGAAGAATAATTTCCAGGCATCCAGATGTATTCACAAAATGTTCGTTTGAATTAGCTTTTTTGATAGTAGGAAACTTGCTTTACCTGGTTTCCATGCAAGTGTTTCTACTGAGAATTTTTATTGGATCTGAACTATAGAAGGCATTGTCAGAAAGGAAGTTTCGCTAGTTGAGACATTGAGAGAATAGTCTGAGTTCTGACTCTGCCCCCATCTGGGTGAGCTTTGGGTCTACCCAACTTTTCTGATGGCATTCCCTTCAACGTTACACCTTTCACCTTTTCTTAAAAGTTCCGATAAAAAGGACGTTAGTGATAGATTTCTATGACTATCACTGGAATCACTGGACACAGTCTTTAAATTTCCTATCTTGAATTTCACAAGAAACACTTGCTTCCTTCAATAAGGAATCTGTGTTTCTCTTTCTTGCCTAGTATCTCCTGCATGCATTAAGAAAAGTCATTATTTTAGTACATTTCATGACAGTTGAACATATGAAAAGTGTTACTTTCTACTCCAGGCTGGGTACACGGAAATAGGAAATTTACCCTATCTGGAGAGAGAGGATGGGAAAACTAGAAATGCCATTCTGCTGATGCCAAGTTATTCGCATGGTCAAAGTTAGCTAGCTAGCTGCCTTTGCCTGCCGGGAACATGGAAGGCAAATACTCCAATAGTTCCATGCCACTGTCTGTTTTAATATCTTCCTGAGGGGAAAGGGGATTTTAAAACTCCCCAGCATGGGGATGCCTGGGTGTCTCCATCAGCTATGGGACTAATTCTTTATTTCGGCTCAGGTGACGATCCCAGGATCATAGGGACTAGCCCCATGTTGGGCTCTGGACTCTGAACTCTGCACTGAGCACAGAGGCAGAGGCTGCTTAAGATTCTCTCCTCTCTCTCTCTCTCTCTCTCTCTGTCTCTCTCTCTCAAAAAGCTAGGAATAAAAAATAAAAATTCCCAGCATGTGTTTACTTGCTCTTCAATTGAATATTTACCTTGAAGAAAGACATTCTAAAATTGATAGCTATTTCAATTTTCTAGAATGGCACTATTTAAAGCCAGTCATATTTGGGGCACCTGGGTGTCTCAGTTGGTTAAGTGTGAGACTCTTGATTTCGGCTCAGGTCATGATCTCATGGTCTTGAGTTTGAACCCTGTGTTGGGAATTCTCCATCTCCCTCTCTCTATGCCCCTCTCCTGCTCACATGCACACGTACTCTCTCTCTCCCTCTCTCAAAAAATGAATATTAAAATAAATAAATGAATAAATAAAGCCAGTCATATCAGTCATGACTTCTTCTAATGGTCTCCGAGAATTCATCATTTCAACCTCTTCCTCCTTTTGTCGCCATGCCCAGAATTTCTAGAGAGTAATTTCATGTGGAGTGAAAGGGCCTCTAAGCCTGCACAACAGACTGGTAAATAAAAAGGCGGTTCTTTGTTGTGCCATTTGTTTAATTGCACTGCAGATTTGGCAGCCATCTGTCCAGCACTTGGCGTAAGTGCTGCTGGAGGGTTGACATTTGGCGCGTAAGCACCGAGGTCAGGCATTTCAGATATCATTGGAAGGCCCGAATAGCAGGCAAATTCTAGTCGCCACCTCTCAGATGCCTTTAAAATTGTATATGTCAGGACCCCTGGGTGGCTCAGTGGGTTAAGCGTCCGACTTTGGCTCAGGTCGTGATCTCACAGTTCGTGGGTTCGAACCCCACATTGGAGTCTGTGATGACAGGTAGCTCAGAGCCTGGAACCTGTCTTTGGATTCTGTGTGTCTCTCTCTCTGACCCTCCCCTGCTCACGCTGTCTCTATCTCTCTCTCAAAAATAAACAAAATATTAAAAAAAGAATTTTTAAGTTGTATATGTCATCCGTTCCACAGCATAACCATGTATCTTGCTTATTGGAGAGCTACATTTATACAATTGCTTTGTGCTTCTTTACTGAATTTTAAATTATTTTTTATATACTCTAGGGCCTAAGGCAGTGCTAAGAACAAAGTTGATGCTAAATATTTCATTTACTTGAAACTAGAAACACGCTTGTCAGAAAAGAATTTTATGACAAATTGATGATGTGTATTGATATTGGGAGATAGTATCCATGATGTAAATAGATAATGAACATAAGTAGATAATAATACACATAAATAGATAATGGACAGCAGAGAGAAGACTCCTTTAATGAGGAAACTCTCTGCTCTTCCATACTTAATGGACTCTCTTACCTGTAAATATCACCCATTCCAATTCCTTCCTCGTTCCTGAATAATTCAAAACCATTTGCTAGAATTTATATGCGCTCTAGACAGCAATAGTATAATTCAAAATATATTTGGTATGATGTCAAGTCATGTTTTTCCAGATATATAAACAACATAATTTCCAATTGTCACCAATGAAAGGGCTGGTGTCTCCAAGTGTCCACGTCTTGTGTCTCATGTCCATTATACCTGCAGTGTGTGCTCTCTGGGGGGGGAGGGAAATCTCTTTGAATCAGAGGCTAGTTATTTGATGAAGTAATGCCTGTTGTTGGCCTGATGTTGTAGAAATCAGAAGCATACAAAGAATTGGAAGAAGTTTACAACTTATTTCTTTAATAAACATACAAAAGAGTCATTTATTGAGTATGATTTACCCTTCCTAGTAAAAAAGATGACCACGTTTACCATCCAAACTGAAGCATTTTGGATCAATAAAAGAGCATTATTAATAAGTTTGCCATGGAAATAGGCATAAACCAAGACGGTCCAGGCAAACCTGTCATCTATGATGATCCTCCTCATAAGTACATTTTTACCATAATATCAAGGAAAGGTACTTTGGATCTAAAATTATGTGATTGCTCTATGAGTATCATGATTTTCATCAAAATGTAGCAGTCTGTTGCATTTTCTTCCTCCTGCTGGAATCCAAACATCAGTTCAAGCTATAGAGCTTACAGGGATTCAGAGCAGAAAATTCAAAATTAGAGCTAACATCAGATGTGACTCCTGGATGCTGCATGAGTCCCTTCTGCAAGTCACGTGGCAGTTCACAGATAAAGGCTGCCAAACTGGTAGCTCAATTTCTTTCAAAGCTCTATCTATCCTACGCTGAACAACAGAGTAAGATGTATAATCAGTTTTGTCTAGACAGTATCAGTCAATGTCAACCACTGAAAAATGAAGAAGCATGGTGATTAATAGCAAGAAAACAAACTTGAAGTGCTCACAGTTGACTAAATTGCATACGTGTCATCATATGGAGAAGCTCAAAGTTAATGGTTTAGGCCTTATTTATGCCTTCAAATTATGTGACTAGTATACATCCTTAAACCAACTTCTCCAGATGAAGAGCCCCAGAGAGGCATTCTGATTCTGGAAAGTTTGAGTCGTTTTGGAAAGGGAATTGCATAAAATTATCTTTCTCTCATATGGCTGATTTTCAAACATGAATCTTGTTGTGTAACAGAAAAAAAGATACTGAATTTGCAATGCTTTTGCTTTGAGAACTTGGGGAAGGAGGTAGCTATTTCATTCATTTGGGATGACTGTTCATCCAAATCAATGTGCACGGTCATCAAGAGCTAAGTTCTCCTTGGGTACAGTCAGAGAAGGCAGCTGATCCATTCTCCTGTGCAGCCTGTCCTCATGTGACGTGGAAGGAGAGACACTAGACCCCAATCTAAATCAGGCACATTCAGTTATAGAACATATAAAAGATGAGTCAAGGTCAAGTTTTGGATTTAGTTATTTTTAGTGTGTCATTTCTCCAGACTCTGGTTGATGATAGAATATTGTAACAAAAGCTCCTGAGGACAAATTGTGACTGAATCACTAGGGCTTAGGTAATGCTCTTCATATAAGGCTTATGTACTTTCAATTCTGTAGAGATTTTTCATTCTAGGAAAACTGGAAAGATCTTGAGAAATAGGAAATTTACCACACACCCCTTCATAAGAAGAAATTTAGGTACAAACAGACATGGTTTACCTAAGGTCACCTTGAGTGGGTGGCAGAGCTGAGGATGTACAAATATGAGAACCTTCTGCTTTGCTTTGCCACAGGGCAGTGAAGGATATTTTAGGCATTTCAAGAACAAAGTGTTCCTGCAATGTTACCGGTGAAGAACACTCTGTATATTTAATATATCCTCTCCATCAGTGGTTCACAAAGTACGGTCTCCAGATCAGCCTTATTAGCATCTCTTGGGAACTTGTCAGAATTGCACATGTCTTGGACCCCACCCCCAGATGTCCTGAATCAGAAACAGGAGCTCCCAAAATGTCATCACAAACTGTCCAGCTCATTCTGAAGCAGGCTAAAATCTGAGAACACTGATCTAATTGTTTCCCAGAGTCTATATGATAGGCAACACATTTAGAAGATTTCCTCCCTGCCCCTAATTTTTAAAAAATTACTATGAAATCAAGACAAATCTGATCATTTATGGGCTCCAAAAGGTGAGAAAATAGCTTAAATTGTTTAATTTATTCATTTCGTTCATTCGAACTAACTGTAAACTTCATTCTATAAGTCACTTGTCTATTTTAGAGACGGGTAAAGAAGAAGTAAAGAATGTTTAAGGTGTGATTCTATCCTTCAGGAGCTCAAATATACCAACAAAATAAGAAACTGCACTTAGCAATACTTTGAAAGTGGTGCTTGGTAAATGCCACCGTTATCTAGTAATTAACTGCGACCCTTCCCTCCATCAGATCCAAGTAAAACACTTTGGAACTATCATAGCCTTTGAAAGTCTACAGCTCTTTCCCAAGATTAAGGCTAGTTGTTCTTGTGGCCACATCTGTCTTTTGATGCCTTAATCTTTTTTTCTTGATAAGAAACACAGTCTTCTTCAAGTTTTAAAGCTCAAATTAAACAAAATACAAAACACTCACCCATATTATTAACAAATGTAGTCTGTTTCAACTAGAGATCTGAGGTGATGATGAAAATGGGTTCTTTACTGATGCAAGGCAAACAGATTCTAGCCAGAGACAGGGTTTTGTGTATCTAAAAAGTCCTTATGGTTTCCCCCGGACTTTATCCCTCACAGCACCCAGCCCTCCAGTCTCCTGACTCCTCAGCTCACTCTCACCCCCTTTTTTTGTAGGGCAAAAACACTCTGTTGCTTATCTTTCTGCTTGCCACCATGCTCAGGAGTTCCATTTCCTGACCTTCTGCAACATTTTCTTTTTTTCTGTAAACAAATAAATCTCCTCTAACAGACATGTTTGTGTTAGATGTTTGTAATAAAATATTCACCTCTTATAACCATAAAAATGGCTCAAAAGCTTCTTGGTGACTAGCAGAACAATTGTATTTGAGATATTAATAAGACTTTCAGTAGCACATGAATAATAAGCATTTACTCAAAAAGATCTTTATCAGCTACATCCAGCGCACTATAAAGTTTACACAGATGAATGAATCTGTCTTTGTCTTTACAGAGCTTATGAGCTAGTAAGTTCTTGATAGGGAAGGATGTGGGAGAAAGAGAGAGATTTGCACAGATGTTGGGTAAAATGCTCTCTCTATTTGCTATGAAATGACACCAGAAATGCTCATCCCACTACTATTTCAACAATTCCAGAACTTCAAAGAAGTTGACACTTGAGGTACAACCCTGGAAGTTTAGAGTTACAACTCTAGACCAAAGAAATCATTTGCTCAGTGGTTAAGCCACAGAAGTTGATTAGAACTAGGGAGAACAGAGAAAGAATATATCCTGAAAGGAGGAACTGTAAACATCTACAGGGTACATGGCATAGAGGAGTCAATAAAATCTTATCATAGATATAAATACAAGCTAATACAAGGAGGAGAATATTAAGAATGGCATGGTTATTACTAATAACAACCATTGTTGCAGCAGCAGTTAAGGAGGTTGAAATTCCAAAGATACCTATATATCTATATCTATATATCTATATCTATATCTATATCTATATCTA
>NW_027528869.1:3017151-3020325 GCF_008692635.1 Crocuta crocuta
GTAGCACAGCAATATACACAGGAAATGAGTGGTATGAAAGTTTGACTTTCTCACAATTTCACCATTTTGATGCTCCCTCTGGGCCAAAGTATTATTTCTGGTATGTTGATTTATTTTGTTTATAAATCTCTTACTATGTGGTATGGTGTCCACAATGCCATACATGGTACCAAGATAAATGAGACACATTTCTGCCCTCAGAGCTCAGAGTCTACTTGAGGAAAAGATAAATTATAATGTTTTTTTGGTTTTGATGTGGTGTCATGCTCTGATAGAGGCAGTTATAGATAAAGTCCCTGACCCACACAGCAGGATGGGTGTGAGAGCGACCCAGAGCTTTATGGCAGACAATGCACACTGGGAGTTCATCCTGAAGGCTGAGCAAAAGTCAGCTCAGAGTGGATGCTTGGAGGATGNAACTGAGTCCTTGAACTTGTACAGAAAATACCATAGAGTGAAGAGGTCAAAATCCAGATTGGCAGGACAAATGGTCTGGAAATAAAAACTCAAAGACCAAGTTTACACTGTTTTGCCCACGCCCTATTTCAACATTCTTGAGAGGGAAGGTGATAAAGTGATTGCCTAGTAACACAAAGATAATGAATTTCACATGAAAAGAACTTTCTTGATAAAAAATTTTTGAAAGAATTTGTATTATCAAAAGGTAAGAGGATTAGATGGTATTGGCTTATCTTCTTACTGTAAATTGTTAAGAGTTAGAACATATTAACAGCTCTTTGTAGGCACTAGACAGCAACTAGAGCAGAGCTCAAACATTGAGAGGAAGAGAGAACACAAAGTCAACGCTATGTTCTCCCTGGCTCTCACTGAGAGCATCTTCCACGCCTCAGTTCAAGGAAATAGAGTCCAAGTAAAGAGCAGTGATTCTTGTTAACACGAAGATATAGGTCACTGTTTGGGGTTGTCAAGGCAGGCGACATTTGAGGGGAAGGTACTGGAGATGAAAACAGCAGAGTAAAAACTCTAAAAATCTGTGTTAAAATTTCCCTTATTGTCCTTGGCTGACCCCTAAGATACATACCGACAAAAGGAGACCAAAATTCTAAGAAGACCAGCAGAGAACACCACATGGCTCCGAGGAGACAGAAGTTGAAATTTGGGCTAAACAAGTATGTAGAGACCTTGGTGAACAATCTAGTCTTTGGGTTCCAAGCCCAGAAAATGTCACACCCTAGAAGTAGGTGCAAAACAAAATCCCTGCTGTAAAAAAGCCTTAAATCAAGTTTCCCAATGATCAGAATTAACAGCCAATAATTTAACTGTCTGAACAAAATTCAAGACTCTTTAGAGGAAAACATCATAGTGTAGAGTCTGACAATATATCATCCAAATGTGATTAAGCAGAAAAAAGCTAATAAAAGAGATTTAAAAATTAATGAGATCCAGAGATGATGCACATGCAGAAGTTAGTACATAACATAATTAATATGTAAAGAAAATAGGGGAAATGGACAAATTAGATTTTAAAATGAAATGTTTAAACACAGAATTAGAATTCTTAAAAAATGTAATGGGCATTCTAGAACTGCAACTTGTAATATCTGAAATATATCTACCATAATCANGTACTTTTAGCAATAAGTATAATATATCTGGTTATTGCTAGCTGATTTGATTGAACTTATGTTAAGAAATATACAAAATCCTGTATGTGAGTGGTAGTAATGTCAGTATCAGACATCATTAGCGTGTTATAAATTTTCATAGAAAAGAAACTTCAGTTTCCATTGTAGGCAGTCAATTATCTTTCATGAGTCCCTGTGAAGCCAATAAAACCTATGACTCCACTCCTGAGAATTCACATAACAAGATTCAGTTTAATCAATCCAAAAAAAAATTAACTTTGATAACCAAGGAAACATAAAAACCAGTCTTTTCAAATAGACAAATGAATACATGAATTTATAATTTTACTTAGCAATTCAAAATGAAAGGTCAGATCATGTTCCTGGACCAGAAAGAGGAAAGACAATTGTTAGACAGTAATTTAATAAGTGAATGAATGGGCAACTCATCTCGCGGTCATGGAAACTGACTTCTCTGTGACTGTACTGAAAACAGATTCATTTGAAGAAGGAAAAGTTCTCATTTTATTCATACAGCCAGGCTCTCATACAAGAAAAAAATTGAGACATAAACAAGTTTTGCTGCTAACATTTTCAATATTTGCCATAAAGAAAATGATACCTGTGATGTCTAGCAATGGCGAACATTTGGTTAAATACCATATAGTCTGGTTATTTATCAAAGTGGCAAATAGGCCTACATTCAATTACACAGCATTTTAAAACAAAGATCGCAAGCTATGTTTCTGAATCTGCTGATATGAGAAGCAAATTTGTATGACAATGTGTTTATCTATAAAACAAAGCCTTCTGATTATATGTACAAAGACAAAAGGTGAGAGGTAGATTTGAACAGGCAGTAAGAAAAAGCATAGGAAAAGCAGTAATCTTCCCAAATTTTAATGGCATCTAAACACTTTAATATTTTAAAATATTTGATTCTATATTAAAATATATGATATTTTAAAATATGGCTCCTTAGATATATNTATATCTGAAATGAAAAACTTCTTAGATAGGTTTAACAGCAGGCTCTCCCAGAAGACAGGATTGGTGAATACAAAGACAGTTCAATAGGATATATCAAAACTGAAGCACAGAGAGAAAAAAGATGGAAACAATAGAACATGCAGACCTTCTCTAAAAGTCTAACACCTGTAATTGAAGTTCCAAAAGGAGATACAAGAGAATGAGACAGAAGGAATACCTGAGAAATATTGGTAGAGCATTTGTCACATCTGATGAGAGATATCAACCTACAAAGTCTAGCTCACTAACTCTAACCCAGGACAAATACAAACAAAATCATGTCTAAGCACTCTATAATCAATTGCTGAAGACCATATACCAAAAGAAAAAAAAAAATCTTAAAAGTAACTAGAAATAGAGGCTTTGCACTTTGAAAGGCCCTATAAGACTGGCTTTCCCCAACTTCTCCTATTTCCTTCCTGTCTCCTCATGTGCCATACAAGCCAGCACGTCCCTCTTCTTTCATAAGCAAATAATTCTGCTCATGAAAAATTATTTATCCTTATAGTCCCCCAGTGTAAAAGATTTTGTCAAAGACAGACAGGAAGAGGACAAGAGC
>NW_027528869.1:3020331-3131965 GCF_008692635.1 Crocuta crocuta
TATAGACTCATAAGCCTACACTGGCCAACAAAACTGAAAGTCTAGTATAATATGATTATAGTGCAAATATCTTTAGGATTAACAAAATTTTCAGGTGCATTGGACATTTTTTCTAACCTATCTTCTTGAAAAAAGCTGGGATAGAGTTTTTGTCCTCAAATCCTGCTACATCTCCCTTGCATCTAGTTATACCTTATAACTACATCTCATCCCAGAGGAAAGGGATTCCAAGTACCTTACTCACTACCGTAAACTGAGATACAAAGATTAATGATCATAAGCATATAGAAGGAAGTATTTGGCATCAGTATTTCCCTACAGTCATTAGGATTATATCTCTTGCGAGCCAAGGAGACATCAACGTCCTCTGTAATTTTCCTAAGTGATCAAGGTAGAACTCCATTTGGGTGTGGCTAATAACAGAAGACTACACAGCTCCCACAGACTCTCCCCATGTCCCAAACCACCTTATTTTAGGGACACGTATGTATGCTTGAATTTAATGGAAAGCTGTTTTATTACTAAACATTGGAGAGAAGATCAACACTGCTTTCTTGAAATAGTAAGAAACACTACAGTCTATCAGCCATTTTTATTCATATCCCTTCCATCCCTATTTCAACCCCAATTTACTGAATNCCAAACTCTGAATTATGAATGAATGATGAAATATTGAAATCTAAATTTAATCGAAATATGGAAGCAAATTTTAGTATAAATCATGAATATATTATTAAATTTTATTTTAACATTAAAAGCATTGTTTCAACACTATATAAATATTATCAAGCAATATTTATAAATATTATAAATCAATTCCGAAAGGCTTGTTTGAGAAAGAAATCAAGATTCCTAATAAGATTGCACCTGATATGAAATGTATTGCTTTAGTTACTTGCTGATATTATAAAAATCAGTTTTTAAAAACTCAGGTTTTTATAATTTATCCTTCTAGACAATCAAATTTCAAGCGAGCCAAGTTGTTTTCTTGATATCTTGTCATACACTGGAATGTGCTTTAAAATGTTCTTTTATCTTAAGCCAAATCACTTGGTGAGGCACATTCTTTAAAGTTAAAAAATGGGGAGGAGGAAGGTGGAATGCAAAACAACTTTAAATTGAAGTTCTACTCATGGCATTATAATATTTGATCTTTCCCTCAAACAGTAGAAGTTGAGAAAACATCATTAGAAAACATAATTTGGAAGCTTAATCTTGGAATAAAGTTGAACACAAGTGGCAANGAAAAGAAAAGAAAAGAAAAAAGCCAGAATAAATAACTACCAGAAGGGCGCCGGATAAGTGTCGGAATAAGAAACATTTTATACTTTAAGATGATCAAGCTCAACTATTTCATGCTAGTCACCACTGCTGGGGGTTAGGATAGTTTATTTCCTTTCTCTGGAAGTTCCTCTACCATAATCACGAGCTTCAAGTAAAACCAGTTCTTAGTAACATTTTACATCTATAATTAACTTCATCTAACANTGCTAATAATATCTAGTAGCAGTAGTATAATCAGGGGTCTTTCTTCAAGTAATTCCTATTATATGCACTATATTTGGAACTACTATAGAGAATACATTGGTCCAAATTTCTGATTGTGAAGCCATAGTGTAATCTTTTAGAATCAGCCCAGAATTCCCTTTTATTTAAAGCTAAGATTGGGTGCCTCGGTGGCTCAGTCAGTTAAGTGTCCGACTTCGGCTCAGGTCATGATCTTACGAGTTCAAGCCCCATGTCAGGCTTTTTGCTGACAGCTCAGACCCTGAGACCTGCTTCAGATTCTGAGTCTACCTCTCTCTCTGTTCCTCCCCAATTTGC
The DNA here is from genome assembly GCF_008692635.1 of Crocuta crocuta. NCBI lineage: Eukaryota > Metazoa > Chordata > Mammalia > Carnivora > Hyaenidae > Crocuta > Crocuta crocuta. The sequence goes on from NW_027528869.1 coordinate 3,022,156, forward strand.
ACTCTGTCTTTCTCTCAAAAATAAATAAAGATTAGCAAAAAAAAATTTTAGATAAAAAATAAAAAATAATAAAGCTAAAATGNTCTTAGTAACATTTTACATCTATAATTAACTTCATCTAACAGAAAAATGACAGTTACACTTTCAGAATTGGTTATGTCTCCTTTCTGGCTTGAAAAGTTGTTGTTTTAAACAAAATTAGGAAAGGGATAGGATAGATTTGAAGTCTAACATATTCTGCATTTTTATTCAAATGTTCTTGAAATTTTGAAGCTAGGTGTCATGAAGACCTATTTACATTCAAATGGTCATGGCTGTGCCTGGAAGGGTACTAGACAGTTGATTAGTGAAACTCAAAATATAAGATTAAATACCAGAAAGTATTTAATCAATATCCTTTGTTTATAGGTGAAAAAACTAAGACCAGAAAGTATATGTGACATTCCTAAAGGTGTCAAAATGTTGGATGATTCAATAATCTAATCTTTGAGGTAGTGTGCTCTGATAAACACACAATAGACAAGCACTAGTTTGCTAATAGTGGTGGTTAGAAGCAATATTTAGTAATGAGTTTACTCATCCATCATTTCCTTTTTAATTCTTCAGAAGGGTCCAAACACATACACAGGCAATTTACAAAGGAGATTAACAGACATAGAAAATAAGTCTTAAATTATATGAAGGCAATCATACCAAAAGTTTCTCACTGCTTTTGGAACCAATATCACCTAAATCAATTCTGTTCCTGTCATTCTTTCAGTGTTTATAGGAGTTACATTACATTGTAGTATGTTTCACTTTAGTGAATTAATTTTATATCTTCCCCCAGAGACTGAAAAGATTCCAGTGCCTTTCTTTCAGTATCTCACAGGACTCCATACAGGAGAGTAGAGGTATTAAATAATCAAAATAATGTGAAAAATATTGTATGTATGTATCTTTTTTTAAGAAAAACCATTAATATTTTTGCCATCAGAGCAAACATGTATCGCTACTATAATCCTATCTCAAACTTAATTTGGGAGTGAGGTACTTTTAGCAANTTCTGAAGAATAAGAAGGAGGAGGAGGAGGAGGGGACTGAGAAAGAGAAAGAGAAGAGGAAGTTTAAGCTTATTTAAGTTATGGAATATGGGAAAGATAAGTAGAAAGCATGATTATACATCTATTTGAAGCTATTTAAGAGCTGATAGGAACAAAGTTCCTCCAAAAACAGCAGTGATCAAAACCTCTGTGCTGCCCATGAAAGATTTCTACTTCTGCTCATGAGGAAGTAACGACTACCCAACTGATGTTCCCAAGGTAAGCAATTGTAAAATAGGATAAAATATATGGGGAATATCTTTTCAGATAATGGACAATAGGCATAAGGCTGTGAACCCTCAGAGAGGAAAATCAATGAGATGAACTTAGGAATGAGCAAGACTTTGGGACTGGGAGTACTTTCCTGACTGATCTACATGGAAGGGAGACTTCATGAAGACCCCATGGGTCTCAATAAGCTGGTAACACCTAATCAGACTTTGATGTTGCCAAATTGGCTGAAATTTGTGGGGCAGTCTACCAGCGAGAAGAGAGCTCCAGAAAAAAGGAAAGAAAGAAAGAAATCTTCTAATGACTCCTTTTAAGATTTTAGCCAAATACTAATATGCACATGCATAAGACAATGATAAGTGAGGTCTTCCAGAAAAGAGCTGCTAGGAACTTATAAGATGAATGGATTCTAGAGCTATATAGGGAGACATAGAAATTCTGACCAGCCAGAATGGAGAAATCTCATCAAATACACATAGGGCTAAAGTAATGGCCCTTCTAGAAGCACCCTTAAAATGTTTAAAAACAAACCAAAGATTGGTGAATCTGAGGAGAGAGTAACAGAAATCTGAAAAAATAGATACAAAAAGAATTTAAAAAATAGAGCCTCAGTGACCTGGGAGATATCAGCAAAGAGTCTAATAGACGTATAATTCAAATCCCAGAAAGAGAAGAGAGCGTGGGGGGCGAAAAACATATTTGGAAACACAGAGGGTGAAAATTTCCCCAATTTGATGAAGAACAGTAACAGAGAGATCCAAAAATCTCAATAAACTCTGAACAGAATAAAGACTACGAAAACCCCAGCTAGGTGCATTACTGACAAATTGTTGAGAGCAAAGAATAAAGAGAAAATAAATAAAACAGCCAGAGAAAAATATTAGATACAGGAAAACAATTATATGAATCATAAAGACTTCTTATCCAAAAAATTGAAGACCAAAAGACAATAGAGTGACATTTTTTGAAGTATTAAAAGATGAGAAAAATGGTAGCAGGAGGCAATCCTGTATTGTAAATCCAGTGAATACATTTCATCTACTAAAGAAGGTAGTATTAATAGAGAAGAATTAAGAGAATTTGCTGACAGCGAAACAATATATTCTAAAGGAAAATTTTCTCAATGCATGGTATTAACAGTGAATGCAAACTTGAATATGGAGGGAAAATGAAGAGTCCCAAAAGTGGTAAATATGAGTATAAATATAAAAGACTATATTTGTCTTCTTTTAATTTTTTATTTTTACAAAGACAAACGACTATTTAAAGCAATGATAAATATCAATTGTGGGGATTATAATGTATGTATATATAACACAATAGTAAAGTGGTAAGTTCACTTTTAAAAAGTTCTTACATTTTTTGTAAAGGGTTTAAATATCGTTTCTAAGGGCTACATTCTGAAGACTTTGAATCAAACACAAAATATAATGACACAAATATATAGATATAAACAAAGAGATATCTAAACAACCAATGGAGGAGTTAAGATGAAATAAAAAATGATTAATCTAAAATAAGACAAGACAGGAAGATCTGAGGATAAAAAAAAAAAAACAAAAACACAGACAGGGACACCTGCAGGGCTCAGTCAGTTAAACATCTGACTTTGGCTCAGCTCATGATCTCACAGTTCATAAGTTCAAGGCCCGCGTCGGGCTCTGTGCTGACAGCTCAGAGCCTAGAGCCTGTCTTCAGATTCTGTGTCTCCCTCTCTCTGTCCCTACCCTGGTCTCTCTCTCTCTCTCCCTCTCTCTCTCTCTCTAAAAAATAAATAAAACATTAAAAACTTTTTAAACATACAAATGACAAAAATTTTTAAAATACAAAATGGTATTAAATCCAACCATATCAAGAATTATGTTATATGTAATGGTCTAAACTCTCCAACTAAAAAAGGAGAAGTTGTCAGACTGAACCAAAAGCAAGCTTCAACTAAATGTTATCTCTAAGAAACATACTTTAAATATAAAGACACTGACAGGCTGAAAACAAATAGATGGGAACAAGACACACTGCAAAGAGCCAGCATGAGAAGTCTGGAGTGGCTACACTAATAGCAGATGAACTAGACAAAGTTATTGGGGCGCCTGGATGGCTCACTTGGTTAAGCATCCAACTTTTGATTTCAGCTCGGGTCATGATCTCATGTTTTGTGGGTTCAAGCCCCGCATCAGACTCTCTGCTATCCGTGCAGGGCCTGCTTCAGATCCTCTGTCCCCTTCTCTCTCTACCCCTCCCCTGCTCACATGTTGCCTCTCTCTCCCTCAGAAACAAATAAAAAAATTATTGTTAAGACAAAGTTATTTAATAATGATAAAAGACCAATTCNTTTATAAATAAATTTATAATGTATGTGTGCCTAATATAACAGCACTTTGAAGTACACGAAGCACAATACATTGACAGAATTAAAGAAAGAGAAGTCTCCAGAAATAGTTTGATGCCAACCCTTCTCTTTCAGCGATGGATAAAACAATTAATTATATAAAACCAAGTAGTACAGAAAAAGAAAAAAGACTTAAACACCATAACCAATTTGACCTAATTTACACTTATCACTATATACAACTGAACTTTATATATGTATATACTCTTCAAGTGCATATGAAATATTTACCAAGATGACCATATGTTTTACGATAGAATAAATTTAAATACATTTTACAGACTGATAGTTTATGGAGTAGTTCTTTAAACACAACAGAATTTGGGGCGCCTGGATGGCTCAGTCAGTTAAGCATTCGACTTCAGCTCAGGTCACGACCTCACTGTTTGTGGGTTCGAGCCTTGCATTGGACTCTGTNACAGTGAATGCAAACTTGAATATGGAGGGAAAATGAAGAGTCCCAAAAGTGGTAAATATGAGTATAAATATAAAAGACTATATTTGTCTTCTTTTAATTTTTTATTTTTACAAAGACAAACGACTATTTAAAGCAATGATAAATATCAATTGTGGGGATTATAATGTATGTATATATAACACAATAGTAAAGTGGTAAGTTCACTTTTAAAAAGTTCTTACATTTTTTGTAAAGGGTTTAAATATCGTTTCTAAGGGCTACATTCTGAAGACTTTGAATCAAACACAAAATATAATGACACAAATATATAGATATAAACAAAGAGATATCTAAACAACCAATGGAGGAGTTAAGATGAAATAAAAAATGATTAATCTAAAATAAGACAAGACAGGAAGATCTGAGGATAAAAAAAAAACAAAAACACAGACAGGGACACCTGCAGGGNCACGACCTCACTGTTTGTGGGTTCGAGCCTTGCATTGGACTCTGTGCTGACAGCTCAGAGCCTGGAGCCTGCTTCGGATTCTTGTCTCCCTCTCTCTCTGCGCCTCTCCCACTCAGCCTCTGTCTCTCTCACTCTCTCTCAAAAATAAGCAAACACTAAAAAAATTTTTTAATAAAATAAACACAACAGAATTAAATTAGAATTCCATAAAAATAAGATCTCTCAATATCCTTTGAGCTTAAATTACTTACCTGGGAGGTAGGAGAAAAGACATAAAAAGCTGAAATCAATAAAGTAAAAATCAAGCACGCAACATAAAAATTAAAGCCAAATTGTTTCTTTAGAAAGAACCATAAAATTGGAAAATTCCTACCGAGGGAGTATCATGGTGGGGGAAGGGAGAAGAAAAGTAAAGGGGGGTGGGGTCGGGAGAGATTGAGAGAGAGAGAGAAAGGAGGAGGAGCAACAGCAAGAGCAGGATCAGGACGGGGGTGGGGGGGCGCAGAGACCACAATTTACCAAAATTATAAATGAGAGAGAAAATAGCTACAGATGCCACAGATATTAACAGGATAATAAGGGCTGCCTGAGTGGCTCAGTAGGCTAAGCTTCAGACCCTTTATATTGGCTCAGGCAGTGATCTTGTGAGATGAAGTCCAGCATCAGGCTCCACACTAAGAGTGGCACCTGTTTGGGATTCTCTCTCTCTCTCTCTGCCCCTCCCTTGCTTGCTCACTCTCTCTCAGAAAAATGAATGAATGAATGAATAATAAGGGCACATCATGGATAACTTTATGCCAATAAATTCAGCAACTTAGATCAAATGCTTGAAGGACATTTTGTCCTTCAAGATTGCTTGAAGGACAAAGCTTAATTAAAATTAAGAAAATATGAAATGGAAAATCTGAGTAGACTTATTCTTACTAAGGTAACCGTAATAACAAAAAAAAAATCCATGAGGAAAACACCACACTTAGATGATTTCCCTAGTGAATTATATTAAATATTTAAGAAAGAAATAATACCAGTTTTACAGATGCCCTTAAGCAGAAAGGAAGAGGATGGAAGACCGCCCAGACTGTCTGGGCCAGCATAATTCTGATACCAAAAACCTGACAAAGCTTTTACAAAGAAGAGAAAACTGTAGACCGATATGCGTCATTACATACACACAAAAATCCTTAACAAATTTAGGATATTGAATTTGGCGACATATAAAAAGAATAAAATGTAATGGCCAAATGGTGTTTATCCTAGGAATGCAAGTTGGCTTAACATTTGAAAATCGCTGTAAGTCAGCACAATGAGAGGTTTAAGGAAAAGTCATATGCTTATCTCATCTGATACAGAAAGCATTTGACAAAATTACATGTCAGTCATGATAAAAGTTCACAGCAAATAGGAATAGAATGGAATTTCCTTGCTCTGATAAGGGTATTTATAAAAGAGAGACAGAGAGAGAGAAAACCCTACAGCTTACTTAATGGTACAACACCGAATTTTTTTTCCTTAACATAAGGAACAAGGCAAGGATATCAGTTTTCATCATTGCTATTTAATAGTATACAGAAGATTTTACACAGTGCAACAAAACAAGAAAACACAAACTACATAAAAATTAGGAAAGTAAAATATTTGAAGATAACATGATTGTTTAAGGGGAAATATTTGAGATCATTCATGAAGCAACTACTAAGAGAATTTGGTAAGTTCTCCATACAAAGCCAATATGCAAAATCAATTTATTTCTATACACTTGCACCTTACAATTAAAAATAAAATTTAAAAATTCTGTTCACAATAACATCAAAATAAAATACTTAGAGATAAATTTAGCAAAATATCTAAAGACCTGTATACTGAAAATATACAAAGACCCAGGTAAATAAAAGTTATATTAAATTCATGGATTGAAACACTCAATATTATTCATGTATTAATAATTCTCCCTACATTGACATATATATTAGAAAACAGTCTAATTATAATTCCAGCAGAATTTCACTAAATTAACAAGCTATTTCTAAAATGGAAATGGAAATGTGAAGAGCCTACATGAGTCAAAGGAGTTTGACCAAATCATTAGAAAACACTAACATATTGCAAAACTCACTATTGAGCTACAGTAATTAACATGTGTGGTGCTGGCATTAGTAGGATTGGCAAGTAGATTGATCAAACAGAAGAGAAGGCTTAGAAATAAACAAACTTACACAGTCAATTGACTTGAAAGGTGATGTAACTATTCAGTAAGCAAATAAACATCTTTTCAATGAAAGCACAGAAACAACTGACGATCCATGTGGAAAAGAATTCATCTCAACGTTTATATGAAAAATCAACACAAAATGGACATATGGAAATGCTAAACTTACATACTAAAATATGAAATCTAAATCTATAAAAAAAATTGGGGAAAATATATATTTGCAACCTAGAACAAAGCAAACACTGCTTAGACAGAATGCAGAAAGCAATAAAAGAAGCATTAGATTTCTATTCATCAAGACAGGCTTGGAAAATCAATTAACCAGCCACCAACTCAGAGAACACATTCACAGTACATGTATCTGACAAAGGTGTATATCCAGAATATATAAAAAGTGACTACAACTCAATGTGGAAGAGGGGATAAGCTAAATGGGTAAGGGGCATTAAGGAATCTACTCTTGAAATCATTGTTGCACTATATGCTAACTAATTTGGATGCAAATTTAAAAAAAATGAATTTAAAAAAGTGAACTTAGACTTTCAAAAAAAGGACAATCTCATTTGAAAATGAGGAGGAAATTGGGACACTTCACTAAGAAAGAGATAAGAATGACATAGAAGCACAAGAAAAGAACTCAACACATTAACCAAGGAAATGCGAAATAAACCTCGAAGAGTTTGACAATGACCAAAATTTAAAAGACTGACAACATAATGATATGAAACAAATGGAATTGTCATAAGTATTGGTGGGAAGATAAAATTGTATAAAATAGTACACTTTTGGGAAAGTCTTGGCAGTTTCTTTCATTTCCCATCATTTACCCTGTAAACTAGCAATTGAAAGAAAGAAAGAAAGAAAGAAAGAAAGAAAGAAAGAAAGAAAGGAAGGAAGGAAAAAGGAAGGAAGGAAGGAAGGAAAAAGGAAGGAAGGAAGGAAAAAGGAAGGAAGGAAGGNTCAAACTCACAAACCATGAGATCATGATCTGAGCTAAAACCAAGAGTTGCTGCTAAACCAAGTGAGCCACCCAAATGTCCTTAAAATCAAAACGAAAGGAAGGAAGGAAGGAAGGAAGGAAGGAAGGAAGGAAGGAAGGAAAAAGGAAGGAAGGAAGGAAGGAAGAAAGACAGAAAGAAAGAAAGAAAGAAGGAAAGAAAAGGCAGGGGAGGGGAGGAGAGGGAAGGGGAGAGAAGGGGAGAGATGGGAAGGAAAGAAACAAAATGGATATCCACAAACTTATACACAAATGCTTATATCAGTTTGACTTCTAGGTAAATATTAGAAATAATCCAAGTGCTCAACAAGAGAACAGATGAACAAATTATGGTGTATTCATACAATGGAATATTACTCAGCAATAAAATTGAATAAACTACTTACAATGCAACAAAATGGGTAAGTCTCAGACATTGCGCTAGGTATACAAATTGGGACACAAGAAAGTATCGACTATGTGATTCTATTTGTAAGAAAGTTAGCCTAGGCAAACTCATCTATGGTGGGAAACATCAGAATCGTGATTGCCTGGGGCGCCTGGGTGGCTTAGTCGGTTAAGCGTCCGACTTTCGCTTAGGTCATGATCTCGCGGTTCGTGGGTTTGAGCCCCGCGTCGGGCTCTGTGCTGACTGCCAGCTCAGAGCCTGGAGCCTGTTTCAGAGTCTGTGACTCCCTCTCTCTCTGACCCTCCCCTGCTCACGCTGTCTCTCTCTCTCTCCTAGAAATAAATAAAACATTAAAAAAAAAAGTATATTAAAAAAAAAAAGAATCGTGATTGCCTGAGGTAGCGAAGGTACAGGAAAGGTCCTCAGGGAACACTGGGAAATGAAAATACTCATTGTCTTCATTGGTGTGTTGGTTGTACAGATGAATGCATTCTGCAAACTCAAATTGTACACTTAATATCTGAACTTTCACTCAATGTAAAACTTACCTTTACAACAACTAAAGCCACACTATAATCAGTTTGATATTTTATGGTAGAAAGAACCTTGCCCTGTGATCTAGAAAAGCTAAAAATGAGTCCAAACTCTACCTAGCAACCTTAGAAGATTATTTTAACTTCTCAGTGCTTCAGGTACCTATTTTAAACAATAAGACATCAATATCTCCACTTTATTTGGTCAATATTTAAGAACCTACTACATATCAGCCGTTCGATAAGTGATTCTACTACTTCATAGGCTTACTATAAAGTTCAAACAAGAATATGAAAGCAATTTATAAATGATAAGAAAATATACAAATGTTATGATTTGTTATCGGGTCAGGTAATGGAAACCACCTAACAGAAAAGAAAAAAAAAAAAAAAAAGGAAAAACAGACATATTTAGGGCTTCAAATTGGAGACGCATCCTGTATATAGAAGAAACTAATTTCTTTTTTAACATGAGAAAATATGAGAGACCGTAGATGAGAAGGAATATTTTAAAAGGAAAACTACACACAGCCCTTTCGGTTTATGATCACAGAAAGGACTCTTATTTGTGCAATTAAAGCTGGTTCCCAAGGGAAATAGCAAACCTAAAATCAAGAGCTTAAAGATCAAGAATTTAAGTCCTTGAAGTAGAACAGTTGACCCAGAATGAATCAGAAGGAAATGTTCTAAACAGAAAATGGAGGTAAAATGAGGATTATAATAGATCGGTTCAATTCTCACTCATTTTAACTTCCATATGTACAATACATTAAAATATGACATTCTTTAAACAGGAATAATCACTGATTTAAAAAATTGTTTGAAGTTAGGTAATAAATGATTTAAATCTATAGCTCATAGAAGATAAAGAGTCCGTTACTTTGAAGTAGAAGTAGCTATTTCCATTTAGCTCTGAACTGTAATTGGAATATCAACTTGGGAAACTAAGATGCCAGGAACAAGCCCCACACCATGCTTAAGATGTCTTAATAAATTCATCCAAACTTGGCTCTGTGGGATCGAAACTAAGTTTGTGAAATACTTTCATCACTCAAGTTAATTTAGTAAATTTTATTTTAATGAAGAGTCTTTTCCTTTTTAATCCCAATGCTGAGAAATATATTGAATACTTTTGATATCATAAAAGGCAGTGGAGGACAGAATCTATTTCAGAATGGAGAGTGGAATTATGGAGGTACTGCTCCCCTCCCTGGCCTCTGCTTGCTTTCTTCATACAGTAAATAGTGCTAAATTAGATGCATGTGATAAACCCTACAAAAAGGTACATCATTTATACTTATATACATTTAACTTATGTTTCAATCTTGTTTTCCAAAAGGGTGGCAGTGCCGGTCCTGAGATAGCCTATGAATTTGGGAAACCAAGAATCATTGAATAAAGATCCCAACAAAAGGATCAGCCAACGTAATAAATTATTAGAGGGTACCCAAAGTAAATGGGACAATATCTCAAAGAATGTCTTACAGGGCAAGGTGTTTTGGAGAATTCCATATTGGCAAGGTAACACAGCTCCCAACAAAAAAGGCTGACAAAAAGAATTTTAATATGCCTTTACACATTTTCAGAATAAGGACAAGGCGTAGCTATGTGTTCAGCCGATAAGGAAATGCAAGTATAGGTTCTCCCTTCAAGACAAAACAAAACAAAGCTGCAAACATACTGATGGCACGGAGAGCTTCCTGGCACCCGTGGAAATTCTTGAGAGATATTGTCTTGCCTTATGGGCTAATTAAGATCCATTCAAATAGGGGATCAACCATTATTAGGTTTGTTACATGTTTTTCAGAACTAGTCCATCGGTGCATGGATAAAAGTAGGGAGTGTATGGAATCATCAGTGATGGTGCTAGTAAGTAGATTAAAGAAAATTTAGACTTCTATAACCTTAATATTAATAATCTATTTACGGATGGCCTACAACTCATATACATTTCACGTGCTTTATTTTCTTTCCTACTCACACTAGTCATCAAGGAATATTTTTATACCTTTATTTAAAGAAAAGAAATAGGCATTTAGGCTTTCAGTAACTTACCCAGAATGATAATGTAAGGCCACAAGTCTAAACGTCTAAACCAAACTGACTCCATGACCGGCTTTAAGTTTCCCCTCTGAACTAGAAGGCCTGAGTTTCAGCTTCCCCGAAACTATCAGGCAGTGACACATTGCCCAAGGCAGTTGAAACCCCCCTTGCAATACCCCATCAGGCAAGGCCAGCGACCACCCTCCACATTGTTAAGGGAGAGGCCTGGAGATAGAAACTAGAGATAGGACCCTGTTACCTAATGTTAAAGTTAACCTGTTAGTCGCCGAACAAGACCCTAGGCTCGCTCTGTGATTGGTTGAATCTAAAGGTACTCTAAATGTTGTCATTGGATCCCGCCAAAAGTAACGAATACTCTAGACAATGTGTATGGTCAAACCCGCTGTCAATGATGTTGAATTAGTATGATTGGATCACTGTTCCCATGTCACAACTTCTGTAACTCCCCCGTCTCAAACCCCATAAAAACCCTACTCTGCCCTTGTTCGAGGCTCTCAGCAGGGACCCATACGCTGGTGAAGTCTGTGAGCCCGAGGTTAAGCCTGTAATAAAGCCCTTTGCCTTTGCATGCGTGACTCGGTCTCCCCGGTGGTCTCTGGTCAGTGAGGATACTGCGATCTGGGTATAACAATATAACTTCTAAAGGCAGAGGCAAGATTTGACTTTAAGTCATCTAAACTTTGACTCACGGTTTGTTGTGCTTTTTACTACATCCACAACTGAATTCATTTTTTTTAACCTATAGTGTTTTTGATTTACCCCTTTTCCACGTCATAAACAATGTGGGATTTTTTGCATGTAGCCAGATAACTAACAGCCTGTTCTACTTGCTTGTAAACATTGATTCATATGTATATTGCCTTATCTTTCTAATCAAGACAGTCTCAGCCTAAGGTTAAAAAAGAGTCCTAAAACCCCCAAAAGCTGGTTACTATGGAGATCAGATGACTGAATACATTATAGACTAATAGGTATACCAACATAAAGAGGCTTTCCAAATGCCAAGTTGAAACAAGAAAAGTTTTAGTCTGTTGCCATTCTTTTTTTTTAAATGTTTATTTATTTTTGAGAAGGAGAGAGAGAAAGAGAGAGACACAGAGACAGAACGTGAATGGGGGAAGAACAGAGAGAGATAGAGACACAGAATCTGAAGCAGGCTCCAGGCTCTGAGCTGTCAGCACAGAGCCAGACGTAGCGCTCGAACTCACTGAGAGATCATGACCCGAGCTGAAGTCAGATGCTTAACTAACTGAGCCTCCCAAGCACCCCTAGTCTGTTGCCATTCTGAATGACTGGCACAAGTGAGAAGAAGTGGAAATTCAATGTTTTGAATAATGAGATTTAGCTGCGTCAGTATCTCATAGCTGGATGTGAAATAGGGCCTCAAGGAGTTTGCAGATACTTTGTTACTTTCCGTCTATATTGCTTTTATTAGACAATATCAAGATATTGGCATTACATTTGCTTAAACAGTGAGTAGTTATATTATAAGCTTAAACAGTGAGTAGTTACTCTACCTTTGTTTTCCTTTAAGTGGACTTTTTTTTCAGTTCAACATCATGGACACTAAGTGTCAGATCATTTCTCAGAGGCGAATACCCCTGTCCTTGCTTAGATTAGAATGGTTTTTGGATCAACCTAATATTCTTTGGTCCTCAGCTGTCGTAGTTCCATTTTCGAAAAGGCAACCACCCCCCCCAAAAAATATAGGGAAGTATATACTGAACCAATCTCCTTCTAAAGAATTTTAGAAATAAGTGAAAACAGAAACTGTTTAAGGAAGACAAACATGGGCAAAAATTAATTCAGGGCTCTATCCCTTCCTTCCCCTCTCACATCTTTCCTCTTACTCAACTGGAATGTTTTGATATACTGGCTGTTTACATGCTTCCTAATCCTCCCTGCACAGAAAACAATCTAACTTGCTTCGGCATGCAAGTCTCTGTCATTTTTCCCAAAAATAATTAACAAGGGAAGAGGCATTTGGAACAGGAGGGCAAAAGGGGATATTTTTTGGACAGAGGGAAAAGGTTGTTGGTGCCCTTCGAATCATACAACATAAATACATAACAGGGTGAGCCCAGTTCTGAACAGAAAGGAAAACTTCTACTTGTGATCTTAAACTTTGCAGCTTACGTTTGAATATTAGACATCTAACTACTTGGCTGACATTTAAACATATGGCTAACACATGCCAAATTTGTTTAAAGTTGTGTCCAAAAGTTCAAATGTGGAAGACTAAAAGTCCTTATTCATGTTTTCTTATTATATTCTCCTGAAGGTAAATGAGTGCCAGCATGTCTGTGTGTGTCGCGGGGCAGGGGTGGAGAGGAGAGACTTGAAGGAAATTTACAGGAAAGGGAGACAATCCTTCTTTGTTTTCTCTCCTTTCTCAGCAAATGGGAAAACGAGGCAGAGCACTGAAAGTCTTGCAGCAAAGCAAGTCTTTGTGACCAGTAGAATATACGTTTTACATGAAAGCTAGAAAAAAGGACACAGTTTATCCAGAGAACTGTAAAACTACCACAGCTTTATGAATGGAGGAGTATAACAGGGTGGATTTTAAAAAAAAAGAAGCAAATATGTAGAAGCATGTCAAGGTTCATTTAAAGTTTTACAATTATATTTAGCCTATGTAGTAGCAAGTTTTCAGCAGTAGAAAAAATATTGGAAAATGAAAATATGTCATCTTAATCACATTATAGTTTGTGTTCTTACTGGCACCTAACACTTTTTAAAAAGGCATGTACCCATTAATTTACAGCTCTCAGAATAATCCAAGAAAGTGAGTTTTGATGATCATCTCCATCTCACAGATAAAGAAACAGATGCACTGAGAAGCTAAATATTTTGGTCAAGCCAGCAGTGCTAGAAAATGGTGGAGCCAGGAGTCAAACAAAGGCAATTTGGCTCCAGAATTCATACCCTTAGTCATAATATCATGTTGGTGCTTTGGGCTGAAGAAGGCGTTACTCATCAAGTCTGCCACTATTCCTTTGAGAGTGTAGGAAACAAGTTTCATCCTTAGAAATCTAAGGATAATTTAAAACTTTTTAAATGTTTATTTATTTTTGGGGAGAGAGAGCAGGGGAAGGGCAGAGAGAGGGAGACAGAATCCAAAGCAGGTTCCAGGCTCTGAGCTGTCAACACAGAGCCAGATGCGGGGCTCGAACTCACAGACCATGAGAACATGACCTGAGTCGAAGTCAGAGGCTCAACAGGCTGAGCCACCCAGGTTCCTCTAAGGATTATTTTAAATGTTTCTTATACCCATCTATCCAACTATCTCCACTCAGTTATTAGAGGTAAAAATATCTAAAAAACAAGATGCCACATGTGATATGCTATAAAAGAGCTATATAGTTTGTCAGCAAAGGGAAGTAGGTAATTTCATGTGAGATACAGAATGGGCTCTCCAGCATCATTACAGAAACACACAACAGTAGGTTGATGGTAAGCAAGCAGTGACTAATGAAAACGTGGTCCTCAGCTTTCTCCCATTACCAGAAAAGGGCAAGCCCAGAAATAAGTACTAACTAGTACTATAAACATTTGGCAACAAAAATTAGAGGAGATATGCTCTTAAAGTACACTAAAGAAGCATCTTCGGAATGACTTTTGTATTCGTAAATAAGATTACATCAAAAGGGCAAGTACATTTATCAATGTGTTTTTCTTAAAAGGGACCTGAAATTGAATACAAACCTTTCCTCCAACTGACAAATCTACTTAGTTTGTGACCATAGCTGACATTCCTGTGCCAATACCTTTGTTCCTGTCATTCCCATATGACAATATTCTTGCCAAACCCATAAAATATTCTTCAAGGATTTTCCTTCAAGCCATTCCTTTCTCTTGAAGCCTTCTCTGAGCTTACCTCTTATCTTTGAAAATTGTGACACTGACTACTTATACTTCCCTGTGCTCTGTAGATTGTCTGTATTTTATGTGTTATCTTGTTCTCTAAAGAAGAAATTTGTAGTGGTCCAATATTTTTACTTACTCGAACCCTGAAATTATAAGTTTATAAGTAAGAGATACTCAGCATGCTTGAATCACTTTATATTTCTAAAATTACTATGCAATAGTTTAAAAGGTGAAAGAAAATATAAAGATTGATTCTAAATTAATAGCTAGAAACCCAGATGATGATGTTTGTTGCATCAAAGTCGATTAGAAGGATAATTTTACCAATCACAGGAACACATTGGTACCCTTGCCAAGATACATTTAAAATATTCTCTCTCACAATAGTCCAGACTCAAAGGGAATTCACATCACTCTATGTTACAATTTTTGAACTCAAATATTTACTTTTTAAATCAGCACAACAAGAAAGCTATATGACATTTAACTAATACAACCTATTAGCCACTTCTTTTTTAAAAAAATTTTTAATGTTTATTTTTGAGAAAGAGAGAGACAGAGTGTGAGCAGGGGAGGGGCAGACAAGAGGGGGAGACACAGAATCTGAAGCAGGCATCAGGCTCCAAGCTGTCAGCCCAGAATTCGACATGGGGCTCGAACTCACAAACCATAAGCTCATGACCTAATCCAAAGTTGGACGCTTAACTGACTGAGCCACCAAGACACCACAACTTATTAGCCATTTCTTTACTTATTTTGCAGGCAGCCTTAGGAGTCATGAAGCTGGCCAACAGAGGTTCTATGGAGACTTTCAAAGACTCTACCTCAAAGCATTGCATGTGGCCATCTTTACAGATTCTGAGCTTCCTAAGCAACATTCCTCTCCAAGGGGCAGAGTCACAAATATTCAGCTCATTCCATAAGCAGGAAGAATTTGTTAATTCTGCCAGAGCCTGTGAGTTTTAACACCTGCCGTCAAATTAGGTTTGGTTTACGTTCTACCATAAAGTAAAAATATTTGGGTAGCTTGCAAAATACATTAAGCCTAGGAAATATTATTTAGGCTACAAGGCTCTAACAGCTATTGCCTGAGGGGATAAAAATGAGAAATGGAGGTAGGGCAAAAGACAGGAGCCTAGTTAGATTAGTGGAAAACCTTGGTATGTAATACCTAAAGCCCAATCACCCAGTGCTACTTAATCACATTAACAAACATAATGTGAAAAAGAAACTATGTAAGTGGCCTTTCTCTGAATATTTTAAATATTGCATTGTATAAGAACATTGCCTCCACTATACAATCGGGAATAATACATCCTAGAATTACGAGAGTAAACAAAATGATATTAGCGCCAGAATTATAGTAAATGCTTGAAAAAGTTAAAATGCCTTATAAGTCTTTCAATGAACACAACTTTTTAATAGGGGTCTAGAACTGACCTATTTTACTGTCTTCTACTCCGATGAAAGGTGTTGGTGTGGCAGCTTAGCACTTTCAGATGTTACTGGTTCAGATACTACTCATCAAATACTCATCAACATCAAGGTAAAGCTGATATTTGGTTAATCATGGTTATGTTCTCAATATTTAATGCATATTAGTATATTTAACCCTCAGAACAAAGCAGAAGATATCCCCACTTTTAAGAGGGGGAAACTGAGGCATAGATGATAGAAGCATTCAGTGAACTTCTCTAGGTTACACAGATAGCAAGGCTAAGAATTGAAGCAATGTAATTCCAAACCGTTTGCCCCCTTTAATTACTAAGCTATCCTACCTCTGGTACTTAGGGAGCTATAGGTAATAATTATGGCAACATTTTACCCTTGACTTATAACTGAGGATAATGACGTAAAGGCATTTTTATTCATTCCCCTTTCTTAAAATGGCTGCAAATGTCAAGATACAGCAGCACTAAGATATAAACCTTAAAAACGATGTACCAAGTAAGTCTGAAAATAAAATAATGGAGTAACTCAAACTGGCCAGGGTTCTAATCCTACGGGTTTTTGGTTTTTTTTGGGTTTTTTTGTTGTTGTTGTTGTTTTGGCCAAACTTACCAGTGTAGTCTTGGGACAATGATTCTACCTTTCGTCGGAGGCCGCGCCGGCTCCGACAGGTCCAGGGGTCCCTGAAGGATGGACGGTGTCGGCGAAAGAGAATGAGACAGCCCCGAGATTCTTTCTGATCACCAGGCAGGCATCTCTGTCCTGTCGGTTTTGGTGTCTTTATTTAAAGGTTCAACAACCATATGAGGTCAGAGGAAAGGAATTTCTTACAATGAGAGGTCTTTTGTGATATCAATTACAGAATTATCCCAGTCATAGTGAATTTATGACCAAGGAAATAACAGGATGCTCTTCGTGAAAGACAGGATAACATATAGGTTACATTGTATATAGATAAGCTAGGAGTCATTCTGTCTGGCTCTCAAGAGGATGAATGATTCTGAATTGGTTAATTTGTGGAAACTACCAAGGGGGCTCTATATGTATCAGTCTTTGCATCTGGGTTTATGTTTTAGCTACTGTTATCCATCCTCATCCCAGCTGCCAGTGTAAGGGAGGGTGTCTGTGGAATGCAGGCCCTGAGGAAGGGACTGCCATACATCACCAATTAGTAAGTTATGTTCGGTACTTGTCTGTACCTTAACTATAAATTAGGCTCTTCTGACATGGGACCAGGCTCAATAGTAACTCTTGTGTTCTTAACCCCCTATATTATCTAATTCTTGGATCTGCAAGGCCCATAGGAAGAACCTTTTGACAATGATCCACAGAGCTCTTATCTAAAATCTCTTTTGTAAAGGCAGGAATATGCTTTTCCTATGAGGTAACTGTGTTCAGAATTTGAGTCTGATCTGGAATATTGTGAGGCCTGGTCAGTACCAGCAGGCTTATATCCAACATGAGCCAGTAGTAGCAGAAGGAGATACCAGTTTTCATTTCTCATGGCAGGAGCTGTGCAAACACAGCCATGTCCTTGCTGTGACTGCCATCCAGAGAGGCCGGTGCGGCTCCCGGCAACCTTTAGCTTTTGGTTCCTTAATAGGATGAGCACACAACAACTATGGTGGGCATTAAGCAAGTACCTGAGTCTATGCCCTCTACTCCTCCTGGAACGTGCAAGGTCTATAGATTAGTAATGCTGATTCTTCCCCTCTTCCATGAGGACACCAAGGTGAAGCAATGGGAGAAGACAAAAGAAGCCTTAATTAAGAGAGCATTCCGATTACTGAGAAGCTGGGTTCCTTGCCTGTTTCGGGTGAAGTAGGAGAACTTATTGTTCAGCTTCCAATTTTATTTGGGCCTCGACTCTGGCTGCATGTTAGAAATTCCAAGAACTTTTGAGAAACATGGATGCTAGGAGCCCCAAGCCAGTCCAACTAATTTTTTAATATTTATTTATTTTTGAGAGAAAGAGACAGAGACAGGGCATGAACAGGGAAGGGGCGGAGAGAGACACACACACACACATAATCTGAAGCAGATTCCAGGCTCTTAGCTGTCAGCACAGAGCCCAACACGGGGCTCAAACTCACTCACTGACTGTGAGATCATGACCTGAGCTGAAGTCAGATGCTTAACTGATTGAGCCACCCAGGTGCCCCCAAAGTCAGTCCAAACTCTCTGGAGAGCAGGGCTGAGCATCATAATTATTTTAAATGCCCCAGGTGATTGTGATTCAGAATCAAGCCCCACTTCCCCGTAGACTCTTCAGCTGGGCCCAGTGCAGTGCCTGTGGGTGTGGTCATATTGGTGGCCGCTACAGGTACAACAGCTCAAATCAGGGTCATTTAACAGACAGGGAAGCTTTGCAGAGAAAGGAATGCTAAGACGCACCTTCCCATAGGAAAGAATAGGTACAATGATATTAGAGCTAATAGGACTCAAAATGTCAGCTTTATTTATGGCCAATCAGGTGCTCATTTCTCTACTAAAGTGCAGTGTCCTTTGGCCAGACTGACTTTAACAACGTGAAAGGCTATTTATTCCCTAACCCCAAACAGAAGACATCAAAAATACTCAGAGCCGATTTGATTTACTTATCCAATGGCAGGCTAAGAAGCTGCAATGGAGAAAGCAGAAACTTAGTTGGACCTTCCAGATAAAGTCCTTATCTTTCTTTTTCCTCGAGGGGACCAGAAAACAAGATAAGCCTTTGACTGAGTGATGCCATTTTCCTAGTTTTAAAGGAAAGTCCACGAGAAACTAGGAAAAAAGCATGACCCAATAAATGCACAGACTCTCATTATTATCCTCCACCTGAGGAGAACAGCAAGTCCTCTTATGAAGGATGTGAAGTACAGGTTAACACTCTCTCCTATTTCCCAAGTGTGATAGAATATTAAAATCTCCTCCTTTCTTGACCAAAACAGCAATATAGGGTCATGCAGTGTCATCAAGATTCCACAAATTTTGTTCTAGGCAGTGCCGTATAGCCAAGCATCTGGTCAACCAACAGTGTGAATGGCCCTCATGGCTGTCTTTCATGGTGCCGTGCCACACAACGTTCAATGCCCTGAAATAGTCTCTTAAAATTCATGGCATGGCCACTCAGTGGTTGCCCCAAATGCTTTGATATGGGTCAGAACAGAACGCTCACTCAAAGTTGTGCTGTCTATACAAAAAGTCAATTTTATTCTATTTCTCATTTCAAATTATGCTCGGTAACTTTATCCATTGTAATTCATTCAGGATTATATGTGATACCCAAACGACAACATAAATACAATCTCCAAATGATACCTGGTGAAAATTACTAATATATGGATCTTCCAAATATGAAGCTGCCAGAGAGAATTA
The DNA here is from genome assembly GCF_008692635.1 of Crocuta crocuta. Classification (NCBI taxonomy): domain Eukaryota; kingdom Metazoa; phylum Chordata; class Mammalia; order Carnivora; family Hyaenidae; genus Crocuta; species Crocuta crocuta. Next base: position 3,041,588 of record NW_027528869.1, read on the forward strand.
AAGTTTTAGGTGGAATGGCCTTCTCAGGAACTCAGACATTCAAGTTCAAAATCAATTTTCGCTTCAGGTCAACCCAGAGGATATTCATTCAATCTAGGTTTCTTCAGCACCTGCTGCATCCTGTGCTGTCTCCCACTGGTGCCTCCTGAATTGTTATTTCAACTTTAAAACGTGTGTGGACCTCTTTGTGGTCCTACTGTAAAAGATATAGACTATCATACCCTGGTCTCATGTCCATAAAACTTGTAAAACAAATTTTTGTCCCTGTGGCCAAAATCCTAGGAACAAAATTATTCCATAACTCAAGACTACCTATACCTATAAAAGTAAGGCAAAAGCTTGGTATTATCTTGGAAAGATGGGTAGACAGGAAGTATAAGAGGTAAAGGAGAGAAATATATCTTGCCTTCAGGGATTAGGATGCCATTCACTTTCCGAACAGTAGTCTGAAGCTCGCAATCTGTGAGATGAAACTCAATTCCAAGAAATCTCCCACTGAGCTGTAAATTTTCATAATATGTTTCCCCATCCTGGGGGAAAAATATCGATCATATGCACGGCTTTATTGCTGTCAGAGCATGTGAGATACTCCAGTTTCCGTGAGCCTTCTTTTTGCCCCTTGATCCCACATATTTAAAAAAGTCTTGATTTCCATTTTCCCTTTGAGCTTTATATACTCAGCACTCTAGACATGGAATTTGTGTAAATTATTTCTCATGTAACTACTGGTGCTTCTTATAAGTAAAGCTCCTCTGGTTTTTAACATGCAACTTCCCAAAGCAACATTTACTGCCCTTTCTTAGCAGACTTTTTATCTATTTTTACCTCCCAGGGAGACTGCAAGGTACTGCAGCCCTCTGGTATCTGCTACCTATGAATTCTGCTAGGCGCAGTTTCCCCCATTGACCCCACATCCACACCAGCTGGAGAACTACTCTCCACCAGTTTTTGAAATGAAGTCGCTAGTGACGCTTCTAATGCCCATGTCCTCGGAGGTGTAGTGAGGTTCAGTGTTTTCCCTCACCTTCTGAAGTTTCTTCCTTTCTTTCTTTCTTTCTTTTTTTTTTTTACATTTATTCCTTTTTGAGAGACAGAGACAGAGCGAAAGTGGGGGAGGGGCAGAGAGAGAGGGAGACACAGAATCTGAAGCAGGCTCCAGGCTCTGAGCTGTCAGCACAGAGCCTGATGCGGGGCTCGAACCCATGAACCATGAGGTCGTGACCTGAGTCGAAGTTGGACACTTAACTGACTGAGCCACTCAGGCACCCCTGAAGTCTCTCTTTTTTTTAAATGTTTATTTTATTCTCGAGAGACAGAGAGAGCGTGGGCAGAGGAGAGGCAAAGAGAGAGAGGGGACAGAAGAGCCAAAGTGGGTTCTGTGTTGACAGCAGAGAGCCCAACATGGGGCTTGAACCCACAAACTGTGAGATCATGACCTGAGCCAGTCAGACTGTCAACTGACTGAATCACCCAGGCACCCCCACCTTCTGAAGTTTCTAGATACATGAAAAACCAACAAACAAACAAACAAATAAAAACGAATCTAAACAAATGAAAAAAGGGGCAATTATTAACTCCAGGAGAAATTAAAATTTTTACAAGAAAAAATGTAATCATAATACCCCAAGTGCCTCAGGGAACAATATGTGCATAGTTCTAATAATCTAAAACTAATACTGATTTAACCAAAGTGTGTCAAAGAAATACATTGGGTTGATGGGGAAGTGAAAGTGAATTGGAGCAGCGTATACAATAAAGGACTAAATCGTCTTCCCACGTAGGAACCCATCACACAATATCCTAACTTGAAAGAAATCAAGAAATAGGCATTAAGCATACTGCTCAGAAATATGGGTTATTATTTTTTTAATTTTTTTTGAAAGACAGCAGTGGAAGGACAGAGGGGGAGGGACAGAGAGACTCTTTAGCAGGGTCCATGCTTAGCCTGAGGCTGGTCTGGATCTCACAACTGTGAGATCATGACCTGATCCGAAATCAAGAGTCAGATGCTTAACCAACTAAGCCCCCCAGGAGACCCAGAAATATGGAAGTAAATACTACTAGCAGTAGCTAAAAACGTTAAAAAACGTTTTTCTCTGGGAAGTAGGACTTAAGGACAGGAAGGTAGATCATGTGACTGCTGTGTGCTGGTGTGTGTGTTTAATGTGAGCCCTTGGGCTAATTTCTGAATTTCTAAGCCATGTACAGGGACTAAAATAAAAATTAAAAACTTAATGTATAATAGTACACATACCAAACTGAGGGAGCCCATTTTTCCAATTTCTGTTTTTGTCAAGCCACATTACACTGGTTGCATAAATACCTGGGAAGTGAAGCGCTGAGGGTTTGTTGGCTAAGACCACACCCACAAATAGCTAACATAGTATATATCATAATTCTACACAAAATAAGGACAGACTGATGACTTGGATTCCACCCCTCCCTCATTTTTTCATCTCTTCTATATGTAATTTCTTTTTTCTTTTAGAATTCTTCCATTTTTTTAAATGTTTATTTATTTTTGAGAAGGGAGACAGAACATGAGCAGGGGAGGGGCAGAGAGAGGGAAGCACAGAATCCAAAGTAACCTCAAGGCTCTGAACTGTCAGCACAGAGCTCACGTGGGCCAGAGCCCAAGAACTTTGAGATTGTGACCTGAGTCAAAATTGGTCAGCTCAACCAACTTAACTGACTGAGCCACCCAAGGCACCCCTGTACTTTCTATTTTTTTAAGAGTTTTTTTTTTCTTAATGTTTACTTATTTTTGAGAGAGAAAGAGACAGAGTGCGCCAGGGAGAGAGGAACAGAGAGAGGGAGACTCAGAATGCGACGCCGACTCTAGGCTCTGAGCTGTCAGCCCAGAGTGCAATGTGAGGCTCGGACTCACAAGATCATAACCTGAGCTGAAGTCAGATGCTCAACGAACTGAACCACCCAAGTGCCCCTATGATTTCTTTAAAAAATTTTTTTTAAATGTTTATTTATTTTTGAGAGAGAGAGACAGAGCATGAGCAGGGGAGGGGCAGAGAGAGAGGGAGACACAGAATCCAAAGCAGGCTCCAGACTCTGAGCTGTCAGCACAGAGCCCAATGCAAGGCTTGAACTCACGGACAGCGAGATCATGACCTGAGCTGAAGTCGGATGCTTAACCAACTGAGCCACCCAGGTGCCCCTGTAATTTCTAATTCTTAGGCAGAGGAAAACTATATACGCTTTTCCATTTCCATGACACAAAGAAATAAGAACTATCTGGAAAACTCTGTACACTTCGAGGAAGCTTTATCTGTTTGGGCTTCATAGTGACTTGAAGTTAAAAAGTGTTGGTGAGGGCAAGCAAAAGAGATCAAGATGGGTAGGTGAACACTCCATGGAGGAAGGTATTTTTGGATTTGAGCAAATGGAAATATGAAACATCATGTTGGAGACAGAGGCAGAAGGAGGAGTTCCCATATGCACATCCAACTGACAAACCCTGCTGTNATATATATATATATATTTGACTTCTGTGTTCCAATTTAAAAGAGAGAGAGAGAAGACAATTTCCACCTCTGGATGCAGGAAATAGCATTACACCTGCTTCATAGACAACTTTGCTTTGTGGAAAACGGCAATGTCATTTGAGCCACTGCCTTTAGCTGCTGGCCTATTTCAGGCCCCATCAGTCTATGTGACTCCTATGACTTCTACTTAATGTGCAGAATTCTTGCTGAATTCTTACATCTACCCTTTAAGATTTACTGATACTGACATGGTATTTTGATGTGCTCTGTAATTAAAACCTAGACCATGAGACTTGAAGAAAAATAACAGGATTGAAAAAATAAGACATAAGAAAAGTCTAACAGAATTCTATTTTTTGAATCTAAGTGGAGAGTTGAGAAATAAATGCATTGTGTATTTCAATATGTAAGAAATTATCCTAAGGGGATAGCAATCACAAATGTTTTCGTTTCGTTGATTAAATACAAGAAACAATTGTAACTTGCTTCAGTTATAAATTGAATATGCAACTATTTGTTGCTTTCATTTTATCCTGAAATACTCAAACAATGACCAAGCCTCATAGTAAGCTTGCCAACATTATTTTCCAGCCTCCAATTATCTGGCCTGTTGAGGCTAGCTCTGGCCTGGTTTCCAGTGGTAACTTCTGCCTAGAGCATTGGCTTTTCTCTGTATTGCACTGCCTTTTGGTAGCTGGTCCCCTTCACGCTCTCCCTGTGAATATAAAATGCTAGCTATCTGAATATCTCCTAACAATAGTAATACAATTCTGTACTTTATTCATATATACATATGGTATGCATATAATACTTTCAAATACAGTTCCTTAAATTAACTCTAAAAGTATTCAATGAAGTTGAAGATTTCTTTCCGTTTTTAGCACTGAAGTTATACATCACTGAGGATTTACAGTCATAGTACTGTATTCCAAGATCAAACAGAATAAGTATTTCCTTTGTAAGGTTTTCCTGCCAAATTAATATGGGGTTATACTCACTTGTTTCTGTTGTTTTCAATTTTCAACAACACCCAAGGATTATTTTTCTTTATTTCTTAGTTATTTTATGATGTAAAATATTTCCATGATTCCAAGTTCAAAACTCAGTGAGGTAACTCAAAGAATTCTTGCATTAACTCTACACTCCCCTTCATTGTTTCCTTTTGCAAGGAAAGATTCCAAATAATTTACTCCTGTCTCTTTTCTTTTTTTTTTAATTTTTTAATGTTTTATTTATTTCTGAGAGACAGAGAGAGGCAGCATGAGCAGGAGAGGGTCAGAGAGAGAGGGAGACACAGAATCCGAAGCAGGCTCCAGGCTCTGAGCTGGCTGTCAGCACAGAGCCCAATGGGGGGCTCGAACCCACGAACTATAAGATCATGATCCGACCCAAAGTCGGATGCTTAACCGACTGAACCACCCAGGAGCCCCTCCTGTCTCTCTTTCTAATACAAAAGCTAGCATTCTACTATGCTCTTCCATACTTTGTTTTTTTTGTTTTTTTTTTTTTACTTAACAACGTTTTGGAGATGACTATACTTTAATGCATAGAGATCCTTCCAATACCTTTATTCCTTTGGTGGGAGAGTTTTCCATGGTGGGATTGCGCTACAGTTATACCACAACTTGCCTGTTGATAACCATGTGAGTCGTTTTGAATCTTTCAGTATTACAAATAAGGCCACAATGAATAATCTTATATATATGGCACTTTTTATTTTTGCAAATTTGTGTTTGATGGATTCCAAAATTAAGATTCCTAAGTCAAAGGAGAAATTTTAGTGGCAATTTTACTAACTGTGGTCAAATTCTCCTCTATAAGAGCTGTTTTGTTTTGCCCTTCACTAGCAAAGTGTGAGAGTGCCTGTCTTCTGAGTCACACCAACACAATGGACCGTGAAACTGATGGTAAGAAACAGTATGTCACTGGGGTTTTCATCTGCATTCCTCTTATTATGAGAAAGATTGAGCAACACTTGTTCATAGTCATCATTCATCAGGGTCATTGTCATTCTTTTTTGAGAGCTGTCTGTATTTTTGTCCAGTTTTAAAAGTTAAAAACTTATTGATATTTAGGAGGTTGTTACATATTAGGGTTATTAGTCCTTTTCTGTGGTAAAAATCACATTAGGCTGTTCCTAGTGTGTCCTTCTAGGGTTTGCCATGAAGAAGTTTGGTTTTGTTTTAATATGATCAAATGTATCAACATGTATCACTTTTGAATTTGGAGTCAGAATTAAGAAATTTCTCCCTATACCTTGTCGAGAAGAGAAATTCATATATGATTTCTTCTAGACGTGGTACAGTTCCATTTGTATGGTGCTAATCTTTTTGGAATACTTCTTAGTTTGTAATATAGGATCTGGATGAAATTTTGCCATTTTCCAAATGGCTAACTAGTTGTTCCAAAACCTGTTATTTGAAAAGCTGTCTTTCCATCCATCATTTTGAGTTTCCAAATTTATCATATGCAGAATTACTATATTCATGGTCTATTTTTAAATGGCTTTATCCTATTTCATTAGTTTTCCTATTTATTCAATAATATCACACTCCCTTAATTATAGAGGCTTTATGTTTTAACATGTAATGGAACTATTATAAATACTAGAGTGGGTGTCTCCTGAGGGGATAAAGAAATGGAATTGTGTTTGGGAGCTGGTAAAGGAAAAAACAGTAAGTATCACAAGAAAAGCATTAAGTCTTGGAATGCCTACCCTAATGAGCCTAAAACCGAGGAATATAATCAGTCTATTTGCCTGATTATTTAGTATAAGGAAGAAGGAAGAAGACAGTATCATTTAGTGCATTTTGGGAGGAAAGGCTGTGGTTGTCGGCAATAAACACATAAAATAAGAAACACTGACTTTATTATTCACTTTCCACATAGGAGAATATTCTGACAGACTGATCAAATGTCCCATCCACCTTGCAGTATGCACCGTTTTGGTAGATTATGGCCAGAGACCTCATTGGTAATTATTAGTAACCATATCCATTTATCTGGGTTGGGGCATGTACTTCACCCACCATAAATGCAATTCCCCTGTGGAGGCTGAATCATCAAATTTTCAGAATTGGGTCATAGTAAGCATTTAGATCATATAAGTAATCCCTCTGTCTGAAACCGTTCCTCCCGGTAACATCATCATTAGTTTGCCTATAGGAACATATACACTGATCAGAACAAGGAAACAACTGTTATATCTGACTGCTTTTTTAGTGTAAATTAAGAACATTGATATTATAGTTAACTTTTTATAATACAGTGTCTGAACATACAAAGTTGAGGATGAGAACCTAGATCCTGGCAGACTCATCAAAAAGGGATTGCTTTTTATGTTTGCTTATTTTTGAAAATTAGATATTTGGGTTTTTAAAAATGTTTCCAAGTCCCATTTCAATTCTTATGAGAAGTTTGAACTTGAATGATTAAAAATGGAATTTCCCAATAAATTTTCGTTGTTGAGGGAGTCTTCCAATAACAAAGGAACTTTATTACCTGGACTATTGTCTGAAGTGATTCTAAATTGTTGTAAGATACGCAATCAAGTTGCGTGATGCATGAACATGCAAAACAAACCATGGCTTCCACCGCTACCTCCCCAAATACCTTATAAAAACAAAGAATGGTATTTGATCAACTGCTTCTTTCTTTTAATGTCTTCTCAGAGTTGATGTTTTAATCACACATTTAACCATTTATATTTTTGGTCCAGGCAGGAAAAATTTATATGGTTCTTTATCATTTGAGTTACTCACAAACTAAGAAGTCTCTGAGTTCAAATCATTTTTCCCTTTTCCAAGAGAGAACCCTCTAGACAACGTGTGACTTGCCCTCTCAAAGAGACGGAGAACCAAAGGACATCTAAACCCTTGTTACCCAGAGAGTAGGGCCTCAGCTCCCCACCCCAGGTCTACTGAATTAGAATCTCCATTTTAAGGGGCACCTGGGTGGCTCAGTTGGTTGAGCATCTGACTTTGGCTCAGGTCATGATCTCACGGTGTGTGGGTTCGAGCCCCACATTGGGCTCTGTGCTGACAGCTCAGAGACTGGAGCCTGTTTCGGATTCTGTGTCTCCTCTCTCTTTGAGCCCTCCCCTGCTCACGCTGTCTCTCTCAGAAATAAATTTTAAAAAAAAATTTAAAAAATTTTAGAATCTCCATTTTAACAAAAGCCTGAGTGAATCACATGCATTTTAAAGTTTGAAAAGCATTGGTTTCCCCCAATCTGGACAATCATCAAAATCACAGTAGAGCACTTTTGAAAACATTTAGTGGTGGATCTTGCCCATGGAAATTCTGATCCTCTTAGTTTGGGGTGGGTCTAAATCTGTTTTTAAAACCCCCAAAACTTGGTCAAGTTCAAGAACCGCTGTAGAAAATGTTTTCATCAGTAGTGCCCAGAGATTAATTCCAAGTGTAAATAGCTGTTTGGTCGCATCCAGGAAATTGCTCTGCCCTAACGTGAGAGATGCCAGCACAGCTCTGAAGCACCTAACAATGTATCCTTGTGGGGTAAATATTTTGTCCTACAGAAAACATCTGCAGATATGAAGTGATTTATTCAAAATCACATTGTTAGTTCTTCTCAGACCACGGACTGAACATAAACATCCTACTCCAAAGTATGGGAATCCTTCCACTGTGCAAGAACTCTTCTTTCCTACATCTTTTACAACCATGGAGCCTAGATTAAAATTTTCACCTTACATTTAGTGGAGCCCTAATTGTGCTTGCCCTCTGGTGTCGGGACAAGAGTGTGAGGAGATGGGCAGAAGACCCCACGTCTACAAGTCTTGTGGTGGAAGAGGGTGCATTGGGCTAATAGAAACCCCAGTTACATCGTTTCTGTTTCCTAGTAAAGCTATAAAGTACACAATTTACTAAGCTCCAGACTCTAAATTTGAATATTAGTTTCAAAATGTATGGGGAAATAAAATCTTATAACCTCACGCCCTGCCACAACTTCTATGTTGTGTTATAGCATATAGTGATGTTATAGCATCACTTCCAGATTTTGCATTACACGTATTGACACATCAACAAGTTCTAAAGCTTGAGCTCCGAGACTTCCTCAAAATCTCTCCCCATCCACAGACTGTGGTGACCTGAGTCACTGGATTCACACCGGTGCAGGAAGACAGCAGCAGAGGCGGGGCAGGGGAAGTCTGGAGGCTCATGGAGAGAACTTCCTGTTTGCAGTCAAAACTTGGACTTAGAGCACGTCTTTCATCACAGGGACATCAGCCTAATTTCTGCAGAGACCTTCTCCCTCTTCAGTTCTACATGGCCTTCTGTTTTATTTTGATCTTTAAGGTAATTAGAGAGAGTGACATCAGCAGTGATTTTGATTAGCCTTCCACGTCTGCATTTCAAAAACTACGTCATTTTAACCAAAAAGAAGTTGTCTTGCTTCAATATTTCCCCCACTCCTCAGGCAGCCGTCCTACATATGTTTCAGGGGAAAACGAGTCAGGAGAGTGGTTTTGGATCTGCTGGCAGAGAAACATGGGCTGGGCCTGACTTTCCACCCCAGCTCTCCCACTTCGTCCAGAACAACTCAGATCTATGTTTCATTTACGTTGCACGTCCACGTTCAAATTTAAAAAAAACAGGTTTCTGTGATTTTAAACATCTTGGGGACGGGTTTGGCAATGGGGCTTTGATGTAGTGCATGCTAAGTAAGAGCAGGAGCTCAGAAGTGCAGAGAAAACGGGTGGCCTGGACGAGCGGCAAATGCCAGAAACTTCCACGTTGCCATCGGTGACAGCCAAAATTAGAGGTTGTCGGCATCACTGCTTTTCCCAAGGCTGACATCTGCAGATGTATTTTCCCCATAGGTGTTTTTGCATTTTTAGGTGTTTATTTCTGGCTGTAGAGTGGAATCATTGGTTTCCTCCGAAAATGGTTTTTAGTCTCTGCACGCGTGAGAAAAACGTATGGTAGGAGTCTTTCCAGGATCCCTAAAATCACCTCTCCTTCACAGAAGTAAGACAGTCTGGGCTTTGTAGAAAACAAATGTTTGTTATAGATTCGAAGTGTCTGGAACTCTTTGATCCTAGTGAGAAGCAGAGTTCTGGGAACTCAACAAAATTTTAGCCATCTAACCAAACATTGTGTAAAAGATATAATATACCACGACCAAGTACCATTTATTCTATGTACATGTGCTGGTTCAATAGTCAACATTTAACCAATCTAATTCACATAACAACCACTAAAGAAGGAAAATCATATTATATCAATTAACACAGAAAAGGATTTGATATCATTTAACTTTCATCCATAATACAAACCCCCAGCACATCAGGAATAGAGGAAGGATTTTCTAATCTCAGAAAGAACATCTACAAATAACTTACAGCTAACATCATATTGAATAGTGAAAGAATTTCCTACAGCTTTCCCTGTAAGATCAGAAATTAAGGCTAGGCTCTCCATTCTCACCCCTTTTCTCTAACACAGACCAGGAAGTTTTGGCTACTGTAATAATATGGCAAGAAAGAGAAACAAAAGGCATACAAATTGGAAAGAAAAAAAGACTACATCATATTTGTAAGTGATATCATGTATATATAGAAAATTCTAAGGAATCAATAAAACAAAGCCTTGTAGGACAGTTTAGTAGGGTGACAGGATCCAAGATTGGCACACAAAAATCAACTGTTTTTCTACATATTGACCAGGAACAAGTAGAAACTGGAATAAAGCATGCAATACCATTTATGGTTGCTCAAAAAAGTGAAATAGGTAGATATTAATGTAACAAAACATAGTGAATCTGTTTGGAAAAATTATAAAATGCTGAGGGGAAAAAAACCCCAAAGACTTATACATTTGGAGAGATTATACCATGATTATGGACTAGAAAATTCCACATAGCAAATATATCAATTCCCCCCAAATTTATCTATCTGCTTATCAAAATGCCTATCAAAATTTCAGACAGTTTCATGTTGACATAGACAAACTTATTCTAAATTTATATTTCAAAACGATTTTGAAAATTAAAACTAAAGTAGGGGAATCACTTTTCCTAATGTTCAGGCTTCCTACAGAGCTGAAATAATCAAGAGAGTATAATACTAACAGAAAGATATGAACAAAGATCACTGGAATAGAATAGAGAGAAATTAAAACTTACGTTCCCAGATAAACCTGTGCGCAAATGGCCATAGCAGCTGCGTTCATAATAGCAAGACACTAGCAAGATTCTAGAAGTCATTCAACCGCCGAATGGTTAAACAAACTGATACATCCACACCATATTACTTAGAAATGAAGAGGAATGAACTAGTGAAACATGCAATTTGAATAAATTTCCAGAGAATTATGCTGATTTAAAACGATCCAATTCCAAAAGGTTCATACTATTTGATTACATTTGTATAACATTCTTAAAGTGACAAGATTATAGAAATGAGGAACAGACCAGTGGCTGCCAGGGGTTAAGAAAGAGGGAGGAGGGAGGTTAATTTCAACAAACCTTTCAACAAAGGTTAATTAAAAATTTTAAAAAGAGGTCTTCTGATATTACCTCTGATGCTGAGAAAACTCAGTCAATTACCATACTATGCTTGTCTATCCCAGAATAAGAATTTTCTATGCCTACTCTTTGAGTACTTCTCTCCCACTCTTGACCTTTGCTGGAGACACTGGGATGTAGACTGTCAGCACTCGCCTACACTCCTTATGATTGTATCACTGGAGTGGAAATCCAACCAATTTTCAACTGGCCGAAGGCTTTCTCTGCAGGCTGGAACCCGCATAAACCTGGCAACAAGTGCTGAGGGATCGGTTTCCCCTTTACACTAATCTCTGCAGCATCCCCTAACTGATAGCCCTTGGATGAGCAAACTATGAAGTGCCTTTTCTACAACAGCTCCCAGGGAGTTCCCCAGTAGAATCAAGATCCAGGAGCAAACAGTGGTAATTGGCTTGTCATGCATCCATTATTACGTGGCTGCTCCCCCCACCCCCCGTTTCTCAATTTCCCACCCTCCAGCTGGTTTTTTTTCTTGGAAATGCCACCTCCCAATCAAACTTCTTGCATTGGAATCCCAAACAAGACGCTCAACTTTACAATTCTGGCAGTGAATGTTGGTGGGCTTGGGATGGTCCCGTTTTCTCTCTGCTTCCTGCGCTTCACTTTTCTGTACTTACCTGGATCTTGAAAGCTTGAAGGTACCTGAGATCCGAGGTCTTATTCTTTTCCCACTCTACCTGCTTTCAATTATGAGCAACGCGTCCAGTACCTATCCAAACATTCCTGGTTCTGGTACAATTATCACTCTTTATTAACTCCCTGAACTCAGCCAAGATAAAGGGCCTCACTGGGTCTTTTATTTCTTTCCTGGATAAACAGGGATAACAGTACTTGCCTTACTGCCATCACAGATTTGTCGTGAAGAGAAAATGTGAAAGTAACTGGTAAAGAATAAAGCATGATGAAATGTGAAGTCAGAACATTTGTACCTTAGTTTTCACAGGGAACATTCTCTCTGAAATCTCACTGCCTTGGTGGGACTGGCTATGGGAGCCGGGGAGTCTCTGAGTCATCCATTCACCTTCCCCTTCAGGGCTTTCTCCTCATTCCACCAGCACCAAATGGCATTTGTAAGCAGTGGAGGTCTGGTTGTGTCCTACTTGGTTAGAAACCTCAAGATTCCCAATTCCCTTTTTACAAATCCTGCTCCAATGTCATTTCACGTTCAGCCTAAGGCAGCAAAGGATCCCCCTTGCTACAAAAAGGACTTGTCTGTTCATTTTGTTGTCTTGTGTGAATCTCTAACAAAGCCAGCTGAGTTTTATGAGTTTCCCCCTCCCCGCAGCCAAAACAGAGCTTTGCCGGTTTCCCTCTCTTTCAAATTCAAAGGGAAGATGTAGCCCCAGGCAGAGAATACTTAACAGATACTCATTTTCCGTGTAGCTCTCCCCTGCTGTGGCTTAACGTAGAGATGATGAAGCTATAAAGCTCATATAATCTGGGTTTTAAATAACTGTGACAAAGGTCTCTCTCAGGCTTCCTGGCTAATGTGGTACAGATCTCTTGAAATGAGAGAAAGCTGAAGCGTAAAAGAAATGAGAAATGTGTGGGGGCTCAGGTTCTAAGAAGTCAGGCCTCCAAAGCCTTCTCCAGATTCCAAATTCTCTGCTTCTACATTCTCTTAGAGGCAGTAGCAGCTATAATACCAAAGAGGCTTTTACATTATACTTTTATTTTATAGCTGTATGGCCTTCAACAAGAGATTTAACCTCATGAAACTTCCTCTGAAAAATGAGGCTAATAATGATACCTACCTTGTGGGCAAAATGGTTAGTTCCTCGCACGTAGTGGGCTTCCAGCAAACATTCAGTGCTGTTATCATTATCAACATCATGCTATTTCTTCAAAAGTAGTTTTTGGTCATTTAGGATTTTCTGCTTAGAAGATGTATTGTTGTTTACTAATATCTTTCCTTTCTTTGAATGGCAGATATAATGGGGCCCCTGGGTGGTGCAGTTGGTTACACATTCGACTTTGGCTCAGGTCACGATATTATGGTTTGTGAGTTCAAGCCCCACATCGGGTTCTCTGCTGTAAATGTGGAGCCTGCTTGGGATCCTCTGCCCCGCCCCTCAAAAATAAATAAACATTTTTTTAACATGGCAGATTATTCACTTGCTTCCGATGGCATAGTACTGGCTCACCTGAGACTCTATCACACTCCACAGAAAGATGAAATTTTCATAAATATCCTGAGAGTCACCAGCTCTTCCCCTATAATGTTTGGCATGAACAATCAAGACAGGAAAAGATATCTGCCTGTGTTTCATTAATATCATCTTCACTTTCTTAAGGTTCTTGTGTTCATTACCATCAGACGCTTCATAAAGCAGACATAGATAGTAAGTAAACTAATTACTTGAATAATTTTCAGAAAAGGTGGGCTTTTAAAGTATATAACTGACTTTATTTCTTTTTTTAGTGGTAGTTTTAGGTTTATGGGAAAATTGAGCAAAGAGTATAGAGTTCCCATATACTCGTGAACATTTAAAATTAATGAAATAATAAAACAATAGTTATGAACCACCTACAAATAAGACTCCCTGTGGCTACAAAATGTACAATCTCTTATAAAAGGATTCCCTGGGCAAGTTTTTAGCAGAGTATTCCAGCCACAGGAAATAATATACAATGGCACCAAAGTGAAAGCAAGCATGATAGAGTCTCAAATTAAAGAGCAATTTTGCTTGAGAATAGGATGCAGAGATCATATAAATAAGAGGTGATGCTTTGAGAAGGGGTGAAGAGAGAACCCAAAAGATATTGAAAAAGAGTAAAGACTGGTGCCTGTGTTATACCCAGATCGCAGTATCCTCACGGACCAGAGACCACCAGGGAGACCGAGTCCTGCATGCAAAGGCAAAGGGCTTTATTACAGGCTTGAGCTCGGGCTCCCAGGCCTCACCAATGCAGTGGATCCATGCTGAGAGCCTCGAACAAAGGCAGAGTAGGGTTTTTATGGGGTTTGTGCCGGGGGAGTTACAGAAGTTGTGGCAGGGGAACAGTGATCCAATTATAATTATGCAATATCATTGACAGCGGGTTTAACCATACGCATTGTCTAGAGTATTTGTTACTTTTGGCGACACCCAATTACAACATTTAGAGTACTTTTAAATTCAACCAATTACAGAGCGAGCCTAGGGTCTTGTTCGGCGCCTAACGGGTTAACTTTAACATTAGGTAGCTAAGATTTATCTGTAGTTGCTGGCCTTTCTTGATTGGGCGTTGCCAAGGTAGTGTGGTGGAGTGAAGTGGTGGGCAGTTTCTTTGGCCTTGGGCAAGGTGTAGTTGCCTGATAGTTTCAGGGAAACTGAAATTTAGGCCTTCTAGTTTAGAGGCGAAACTTAAAGCCTATTATGGAGTCAGTCTGGTTTAGACTTGTGTCCTTACACCTGGGTAACTCAGTTGGTTAAGCGTCTGACTTCGGCTCAGGTCATGATCTCGCAGTTCATGGGTTTGACACACACACACACACACACACACACACACCCCCACCCCGTCCCCGCCGTCAGGCTCTGTGCTGACAGCTCAGAGCCTGGAGCCTGCTTCAGATTCTGGGTCTCCCTCTCCTTTTGTCCCTCCTCTGCTCATGCTCTTTCTTTCTTTTTCTCTCTCTCTCAAAAATCAATAAACATAAAAAAATTTTTAAGTAATCAAAACCCAGCAGATTTAGGAAAAGCTCTTTACTTTTGTACTTCTCTCTCTTTTCATTTTCTCAAACCAGTGAAATGAGATAATCAGGTCTCAACTGCCTAAAAAGAATTTAGATAGAGGACTTGCTCCAGGAAAAGAGCTATCACAGTAGATAACTACATTACAATGTGAAGCAGGTGTGAGAGACAGGGAGGAACCTAGCAAGGGTCAAAGTCATTTATGTTCCATTGTTTCTGAATGACCCAAAAAACATCTGTTTACCAAATAGTTACTCTCCTTCATTTTCCTATGAATTGCAATCTTTCTCTTTGAAGTCCCAGACTTCTATGTCCTTCTCCTTAGTTCAGGATGAGTCCTTCTCTTTAGTTCAGGATGACGTGTGTGCCTCATGTTGCCTGACTGTCTTTGGAAGTTCATGTCTGTGTGGATTCCCCATACATATGAAATTAAATATACTTTTCTCCTGTTAATATGTCTCTTGTCAGATCGAATCTTAATTCTGCTAGAAGGACCACAAAGGGCATAAGTCCAGTAGAAGGACCTCAAAGGCCAGAGGAAATTCTTCCTCCCCAACGTGTGCTAAGGTCCTTCTGAAAGCAATACGCTGGATGAATTAAGGAAAGTCAAGACTAGGTGGCTGGAAACTAATGAATCTGTTGAATAATTAAAATGAGATCATTCAGATGAATGTCATTGGGACATTTCAAGCAGAACTATCTAGTAGCATGTAAGATGTCAAAATTTGGAGCCCAGAAAAAGATATTAAAGCTGGAGATAAGATTTGGGGTCATTAGCTAATTGATGAGATTTCCTGGCGAGTATGCATGGAGAAGAAATGGGGGCCTAAGATCAAACCCTGAAGTATACCAGTATTTCTAGGAACAGGCAGAGGAAGTAGCTATAGTGGAAAGAGCCATGTAAGGGTGATGTCATGGAAGCCAATAGAGAAAAAAGTTTTACGAAGGAGGAACTACTCAATGAGGCTCTATAAAACATGCTCCTGATGTATTTAGTTACCAGAAGGTCATTGACAACCACAGCAAGGGGGAATTTACAATAGACTGAGGTGTGAAATGTAAGTCAGTCTTATTTATGTTGAATCCTTACCACCTAGCACTATGATTGGTTTTCCTCCCTATTCAGTATAATGATTGCTCAATGTATCTTTTCCTAGGTCACGTAACAGACAATGAGCAAAGAATTGTTGTTTCTTGTCAACTGTGCTTCAAATTCAGTGATCCTCACTCTGATCTGACAGCTTATCTGACAGACTAACACAACCACACTCAGCCACACTCTCTACATTCTGTGCTCCTACTTGATTACTCTTGCCAATAGTTTACAGCAAAGTCTGGCTCTTTGCAAAGTAGCTTAAAATAAAATTTAAATACTTGAAAATTTTTAATTGTAAAAAACATAACATAAAACTTACCATCATAACCATGTTTAACTATATAGTTCCCTATTGCACTATTCCCTATTATACGATTAAGTGTCCTCACATTGTTGTGCGTTAGCTCTTCTGAACTTTCTCATCTTGCAAAACTCTACCCACTGAAGAGAAACTATTTCTCCCTCCCTCCAGCTGCTGGCAACCACTATTAGACACTCTGTTTCTACGAATTCGGCCACCTTAGGTATCTCTTATATGTGGAATCATACAGTACTTGTCTTTCTGTGACTGGTTTATTGTCCTCAAGATTCATCCATGTTGTACAACATAAAATGGACCTGTGTTTAAAACATAGATATCATATGCTTTCACTCATATGTGGAGCTTGAGAAACTTAACAGAAGACGACTGGGGAAAGGGAAGGGGGAAAAATAGTCTNTTCCCTCCAGCTGCTGGCAACCACTATTAGACACTGTTTCTACGAATTCGGCCACCTTAGGTATCTCTTATGTGTGGAATCATACAGTACTTGTCTTTCTGTGACTGGCTTATTGTCCTCAAGATTCATCCATGTTGTACAACATAAAATGGACCTGTGTTTAAAACATAGATATCATATGCTTTCACTCATATGTGGAGCTTGAGAAACTTAACAGAAGACGACTGGGGAAAGGGAAGGGGGAAAAATAGTCTCAAACAGAGAGCGAGGCAAACACGTAAGAGACTCTTAAATACAGAGAACGAACTGAGGATTGACTGGGCCGTGGGAAGAGAGGAAAATGGGTGATGCGCATTATGGAGGGCACTTCTTGGGATGAGCACTGGATGTTGTATGTAAGCAATGAATCATGCGACTCTGCTCCCAAAGCCAAGAGCACACTGTATGCACCGTCTGTTAGCTAACCTGACAATAAATTATATTTTTTAAAAAAACATGGTTTCAGTGTTTTTCTTGTAAGAGTTCTAAGAATCCAACAACACATACAAGTCATACAATTTTCAGTTAAGTAGGAATCATGAAGACTTTTCCATCTATTTTGTGGATATCCTTAACATGGAAGAGACCATTCTTCTTATTAGAAATCATTCAGTGATGGGAAGCTGCTAATTTTGCAGACACTACTGCATATTTTCAACAAACCTCATCATTAAAAGCTACAACACTCTACTCTCTGTACTGTTCTGGGGATGCACTTATTGAAGTCTTAGAATTTGACAGACAGTCAAGTTTAACACCGGTTCAGAACACTTATTTTTCTTAAAACCTCCCAACATTTCTCAAGTCACCTTTGTCTTTCTGGCTACTAGCCCTTCTATTCCTTGTATCATTAAACTGTAGTTACTTATTAATCACCCCTTAGAAGATGGCTGCTGTAACAACGTGCCCTTAGGGTAAGCTGTCTGGTTTGAGAAAATGAAAAGAGGGAGAAGTATAAAAGAAGAGGGTTAGAAACCATCCCCAAAGGCCAGAAACAAAGGAAAAAGCAGTCTGGCATCTCAGCTGCTACCTCCTACATTACTGGATTTTACTATAATTAAGCTCTCAGCTTCCAACTTAGTACGGCTGTAATCTCCAGCAGCATTTCAGAGATAGAAAGCCTAAAACACACTTCCACATAGCTTTATTTGTAGCTTGGTCTGCAGAAAATTTGCAAATGAAAATGAAAATTTGAAATGATGTCTAAGTTTCTACATAAAGAGGAGGTGAGGCTAATCCAGCCCCTGTACTTAAATCTACACTTTCTGAATTCTGCCACATGTGGTATGTTCCGGTAAGAACTGGGTTCATCTTAGTTGATATCGTTTTTCCTCTTGGCCCAGTACTAAAGTCTAGACTGCCAAGGGTAAACATGTTTAGTTATTTTGACTAGGGTTGTGCAAATAAGCACTAAATCTTGCCTCAAAACTTGAACCGATCCTCAACAGAACTTTTTAGGAAGTTCCAAAAGGTGTTGTTGCCTTAGGTTTTCCAACTGGTGTTTTCACTTTTTCCTCTGTTGTCTACCAGCCAATTCCAGTCCTAAAAAATATATATGATTTAAGAAAGATTTATCAGCTCTACCTGNTCTGTGTACAGAGTTACTGAAAATGTAGGTATTCTTTCCACCATGGAACACAAGCAAGTTACAGACATATCATGATCTTATTGCTGAGATTAAATAAGATTTCCTTTTTGGGAAGACCTACACCTGCACATTGAGATTCACAGAAATTCCTTTCTATGGAAGACGCTAAGAGTTGAATTTTACTCTCCCATCTATGCAGATATACTGTTCACTCTTGGACGCCCCTGAGATGTGCTGTTGAGCCCCGGGGTTAGGTTATGAAACATAGCCTGGGTTTTAAATAAACTACGTGATTCTCCCTGGGATGGATTTGACTCTCTCCACCCCCAGGTCATCCATAGTTTTGAGTTACATCCTCTCAGCCTCCAACTTATATGTGAGGCACGGCCATACAAAAATAGTAATTCTTGACACTTTTATAGAGAACACAATTACAAGATATGTTCTCATGAATTACCTTAACACAACAATCGGAGATAATCTGTTCTGGAAACAGAGCCACATTTCATAGATAAGGAAACTAAGGGTACAGTCATGATTTCAAGACCAAGAGGTGAGCAAAGCAGAGAAGAGATCCTAGTTTTTTTAACTGTCCATTGTGGTGTTCATTTTCTGGTTATCTGTGTAAGCACTAAGGGAAACGCCACGTTGTTCTCAATATTTCATCTTCCTTTCAGCTGTCTTTCTTTCAGCCCCTCATCCTTGCCTACCCCTCGTCCAGTCTGCTGTGGTTCTCTGGAAGTTACCTCTGTGTCGTAATAGCCAATTCACACTTACCCTTTGTAGCCACTTCCTACAGCCTTCTGAGGTTCTGGTTTTCCTGAGCTCCAGAAACCTCTCATTCTGTCAATACTCTGTTAGACTCTTGGATCCAAGTCGCATGGAATTGATAGGAGATAAACAGTTCAGTACAGTTGGGGCGCCTGGGTGGTTCAGTCAGTTAAGTGTCCAGCCTTGGCTCAGGTCAAGATCTGATGGTTCATGAGTTCGAGCCCAGCATCAGCTCTATGCTGTCAGTGAGGAGCCTGCTTCACCTGCTTCACCTGCTTCACCTCCTCTGTCTCACTCTCTCTCTTCCCCTCCCCCCCCATAAATAACATTAAAATAAATGGCTCAGTGCAGTGGTTCTCAACCAGGGTGATTTTGCCCCACAGGGGAGTTTTAGCAGTGTCTGGAGATATTTTTGTGCTACTGGCATCTAGCAGTAGAGGTCAAGCGCAGCTAAACATCCTAGAATACACAGGGACAGCCCCCAAGACAAAGAAGTACCTAGCCAAATGCTAAGAGTGCCCCAAATGTCAAGGTTGAAAAGTCTTGGCTTAGAGCAATAACTCATCCCATCCCACAATATCTATTTACAAATATTTACCCAAAGGAGGAGCCAATGTCTGGCTTTTTTATCACCATGTGATAGGAGAAAATAATAGGTTTCAGCAGAGGAGATGGGTTAGTGGAAGGGTATGGTGGTATCTTCAGTCGTGTCAGGGAATGAATAACCTACTTGGATTGTGTTAACTGATAACTCTTGACACCACAAAGCCACATTCAGTTTGCAGGGTTGCTCCATGGTAACACAGTAGGAACTTGCCACGAGGGGAAAGTAGAAAAACCAATGACCTCAGAATTCTCTCTTTCAGAGACACCGGAGGTTTGTTATGAGTATGCCCCACAGTGGGCCTCCAGCTCCTGAAGATGAGCTCTTGGCAAATGAGTCCCCAGTAACCACCTAAGATGATTATGTGATGGGCACAGCCTTGAGCATTAAAAGACAAAAGATAGGTTAAATGTAGTATCCCATGCTGAGGAACACATTGCAGACTTGAGAACTTGAGTGTGAGATCCTCGGTCTGCCTTACTGGATCTATCAGAGCAGGTAGTCATGTAATTCCATTCAATCTGTACAGTAAGACATCTTTAAAAAATGCATTCTGGGACCTGTGCCATGTACATTTCTAACCAATAGTACAAAATTCCACTTCATCTCATGGACAAAGAACAATTTGCTCTCAGCTGCATCTTCCCTTCTTCCTTCTCTCACATCAAGTCTGTTCTTGGTTCCTCCTCTCAAGCCCCATGTGGAACTAGCTCAAAAGACAAAGATGCCCTTTGACCCCAGTGTGCCTCACCTTCATGTTTATGACATGTATTTTTAAAATTTTTTAATGTTTTATTTATTTCTGAGAGAGAGAGAGAGAGAGAGAGAGAGCAAGGGAGGGCCAGAGAGAGAGAGAGAGATACAAAATCTGAAGCAAGCTCCAGGCTCTGAGCTAGCTGTCAGCACAGAGCCCAATGCGGGACTCGAACCCACGAACTGTGAGAGCATGACCTGAACTGAAGCCGGACGCTTAACTGACTGAGCGACCCAGGTGCCCCGACGTGTATTTACAATATCTGAATGAGTGATCATCGCTTAATTCTAACACATTCTTTAGGAAAGAACATTTTCCTTAAACATTTTACTTTCCAAGTCTAATTATCTCAATCTCAAGAAGCTTCCCCTTCCCGTTTAGCTAAATCCAGGGGCCACTCTTTATTATCTAACTTTCTGGACCTCAGTTTTACCTTCGACACTTGTCTATGCTACGCGCTTGACCACTTTCCAGCTTCAGCAGCAGACACTCTATTTTTATCTTATTGTTTCTTTATGTTACCAGAACACTATAGGTACTTATGTCACTTCTTTTCCTTCATGTGTACTATAGGATTGAAACTACATAAGGATATAAGTTCTAGTTGCCAGTACGCATGGAAAACTGCCCTTATTTTGAACTTTCATACCAATTAATGGTAACCCACTAGTTACAGGTTAATTCATCTATTGAGTTAAATGGACTTGAACTCTACTAATGTTTCTCCTTTCCACAATCAACTTTGAGATAAACGACACACAGGGTTTGGGGTGAGGGGGTGACAAAGAGAGGTTCAGAGGGGGTGTTTATAAGGAAAAGAGAGAAAGTAAGACATTATTTTGGGGTATTTACAGGTGATAGAAGTTCTTTTTTCTTAAATAAGATCCTATCTGTAACATTGGCTAATGCAGTACATAGAACATAGCACAATTTTTCCTTGTTCTTCCATTTCAAGATTCAAAGTACAAAGATCATGCTAAGAAAAGAGGGATTTGGGCCATATTAGTTTCAGTCCACTATTGGAGCCTCTTCCAATGACCCTTATTTTTCCTTCGGCAAGGACAAATTTTTGTTTTGCTTAGAAAATCTTTTGCTGTTGGCAGTGGTAGACATTTCCAAGAAAGATAGATTGAAGGAAATGGAATGAACCGTGTGATAGAGCCACCTTCTTGATTTTTCCCCCTCAAAGTAGAAGAATGGGGGGGGTCATTTAGGATGAGAAAAATCAGATGTGTTTTGACCTCCCTGAAGCAAACACCATACTATTTTGCCTTCCCACAGAGCCTCGCTAAATTTCTAGAGCCAGTGAGTGTCAGGAAAGTATTATTACCTGAATATTTTTGTCCCAAGAGTCCAATAAAAATACTCAAATAAAGAATTCCATGTGAAAACATACATTTTACCTTTATAAGAAATTACTGCTTCAAGCTAAATGAATCCACCCAGTGAAAAGTATATATGGCTTTAAACCTGTCAGTGTGCTGCTCCCTAGTGAGCGTTTGTTAAAAAGACAGCTCTGCCTGAACCCTACCGCAGGCAACAACCGCGGGGTCTGCGGGGCCAGACAGGTGGTGGTGACGATGGCAATGCGCAGAGGGGATCAGGAAAGGCAAGGCATCCACCAAAGGCCCTGAGATAGAAATACCGAGACCAAAACTGGGCGTTAAGTGACAACTTATCAGAAGTATCACCACATTAATAGATTTTGCAGACTCAGCCAATCCCAGGCCTAAGCCACCACAAGCCCAGTGCTTACCTAGGCACTGTCTTTTGCAAACTTGGGACTAATGGGAAGAACTGAGAAGGCGTGAGCAAGAGATTGGTCTAACAGTTGGCGTAAAACCAACAAACAAAACAACCCTGAGGTTCATATATGCAGTCCGAACCCTATCTCGAAGAGCTGGCTACATACACAGAAATACGCCAACTACCCACATTACCTTCTCTTTGTAAGTGGCATCTTCTCACTTCCTTTTATTGTTTAAAATAACAATATTTTTTTTGAGCGAGTGCATGCAGATGAGCAGGGGAGGCGCAGAGGGAGAGGTAGGAAGAGAATTTTAAGCAGGCCCCACCTCAGCGCAGAGCCCAGCGGGGGGCTCCGTCTCACAACTGTGATACCCTGACCTAAGCCAAAATGAAGAGCTGGTGGGTCAACTGACTGAGCCACTCTGGTGCTCCTTCTCACTTCCTTTTAGTCTTTAGAGTTACCCTACCTACACAAACAAATTATTGCAGGAAGGGTGGGATTTGTGCCCTGTTGGGGAAGGGTTGTGTTTGGGCTCGTGCAGTCAGCAGGCCCAACACTTGGCACGCTGTCAAACATGAGGTGTGGGTAAACTGAGCCACAGCTTACAACGGGTGAGGAGTTTGGTGGTTTCACTACCCCAGGAAATACTAAATCTTTTGTTTCTGCATTCTAAGGTAGCCTACTGTCCCCTACTTGTGTGTGGAATATAGGAGATTATGTCCTCAAAAAAAATAAAAAGGTAAAATACATTTTAGATGGCATCTTCTTACATAGCAACCCCATTCTCTTTTGATAGTATTATTATTTTACTTTTATTGTAAGAAACATATTAGCTATTATTTTTAACACCTACTGTCTTTTTAAAATTTTTTAAATGTTTATTTATTTTTTTAGAGAAAGAAACAGAGCAGGGGAGGAGGAAAGAAAGAGGGAGACACAGAATCTGAAGCAGGATCTAGTCTCCGAGCTGTCAGCACAGAGTCCAACACGGGGCTTGAACCCGCGAGCCACAAGATCATGCCCTGAACCGAAGTCGGGCGTTTAACCAACGGAACCACCCACGTGCCCCTGTGTCTTTCTTTTTTAAGTTTTGGGGGGTTTGTTTGTTTGCTTGTTTGTTTTTGTTTTTGTTTGTGGCTAGAACTCACGGCCCCAAGATCAAGGATTGTGTGCCCTTCTGACTTAACCAGCCACGCACCCCTGTCATGTCTTTCTTTAATCCTAATAATAACTAACCCTGGACGCAAATGTAATTGCCCAAGAGAGTTGCCCATGATTGGGAACCGAGAATTAAATGTTTTGTCTGACACTGTGCTCAACTTGCTTTCTTCCTTTTTAGCAATCATTTCTTTTCAAGACATACCTAATTCTGTTGCTCTTTGGAAGGTAATTAGTGAAGTGGATGAATTAATCTAACCAAAGATAACCCTCCCTCTTCTCCTGAGTAACATGGGCACTTGTCACCATGGCTCTTTGAGATGATGTCTGGCTCAAGGAAGTCATTGAAAATTTCTAATCAACCATAAAGGAAAACTAAAACTATGACAAAATTGTAGACAAAGTAATTCTGGACAGATAAAACCTTACAATTCCTCTCAAAATAAACCAATACAGTAAAACCTTTGACTGCGAGTAACTTATAGTATTGAGTGTTCTGCAAGATGAACAAACATTTCTAATAAATTTTAACTTGATAAATGAGCGACGTCCTGCAATATGAATAGTACATGACACCAAATGTCACATGATCACAACTAAGCCAATGGTTCTTCCCTCTCTCTCTCTCACTCACTGTGGGATTGTGGATGCTCAGGTGCTTGGTCTCAGGCCATGGTGTTTGGCAGAAATCAGTGATTTTTCAGAATGTTGGAAGGTGCCCACAACTGGCACTAGTGTATTTTTTTTTTGTCACTTCAAACCACCTTTTGTAGCAGGATTCTCACCCAGAGTCATAACACCGAGGCTTTTCTTTCCAGGAAGCAACTTTTATTTGTGCCAGCACTGCTCTGTTGGGTTCATACCCAAAGAAATGAGCAGCTCACATCACATGGAATAGTTTGTTTGTTTTTAATACATTTTCTATTTCTTTGTCTCTCCTATATGATAATACACATAAACATGCAGTCTGATTAAGTTGTCTCAGTTTACAAGGTCATGGAGGATGTAGGCACCTAGGCGAATATCTAGGTGACTTTGAAGTCCTCTCTCCTTTTTTTTTCTCTCTCCTTAGGGAGGGATCCCTACCACACTTTGGATGCTCCTTTGCTTTTCCATACAAGAGTAAGCTTAGGAATGTTTGCCTCCTTCTAGTTCTCATTGGATAGGTTCCTTGTTAAAGATGCACAAAAAGAGAAAGATTCCATTGAGCCAATAGGCAGCAGTGATTCCGTTAGTGATAGTGGAAATCATCCTACACAATAACCCTCCGCTCTTGTCTCCCTCATGCCAACCACGAAGATTTTCAAAGGTAAATGAAGATTAATTTGTTTATTTTTCTTTATATTTTATAGTTTCTTTAATATTTTATATTATATTATAGTACTATAATCATTTTATATGAATATTTAGGGGTAATGGAACAAATATGAGTTTCCATTCTTTCTCAAGGAGAAATTTGCTTTGATATACAAGTGCTTTGGATTACATGCATGTTTCCAAAACGAATTATGCTCACAAACCAGGGTTTTACTGTATTTGTTTGGATGAGTAGAACTTTCCCTCTTCCTCCTCTTATTAAACCCCTTGTACTAGGTAAATAGTTTCTGCCACAATTCACATCCATCTGGGACCTCAGAATGTGCCCTTATTTGAAAGAGGGCAGTAAGGAGAAGTAATTAGTTAAGATGAGGTCATACTGGAGTAGAGTGAGCCCTAGATCCAGTGACTGGTGTCTCTATAAGAGAAAGGAAGAGATTCAGACGCAGAAACATAGAGGAGACGCAAAGAACAGAGACTAGACTAATGCAGCTACAAGCCAAGGAAAACCAAGAATTGCCAGGAGCCACCAGAATCTCGGAAGAAAAAAGAAAGTTTTCCTCCCCTAGGGCCTTCAGAGGGAGCACCCCCCTGCCGACGCCTTAACTTTGAACTTCTAGCCTCTGGAATGGGGAGAGAATAAACTCCGCTGTGTTAGCCAACCATTTTGTGGCACTTTGTTATGGAAGCCTTGGGAAACTAATATGCCCATTATCACTAATCGATTTATCCATGCAGTTGTGTCCTTAACTGAAAAAGCATAGAATCTGAGAGAATGAAATAGAAAATAGTGAAGCTTCAGTGGCTGCCAAAAGCATAGGAGTGAGCCATCCCAAGTGGTTGGTGGACAAATATGGCAATCCAAGAACTGAAGAGAAGGCAGGTAAGAAATATATTGTGGGGGCACCTGGGTGGTTCAGTAGGTTGAGTATCTGACATTGGTTCAGGTTTGTGAGTTCGAGTCCCACATTGGGTTTGCTACTGTCAGCGCAGAACCCACATCAGATCCTCCGTCCCCCTCATTCTGCCCCTCTCCTATTCATGCTCTCTCTTGCTCAAAAAATAAATTAAACATTTTTTAAAAATATGATATTAAAGTGACACTACCTGACATTCACTTTTTGTCTAAGCATCCAGATTGATGATATCAGCCCTGCCAATATCCTGAAAATCATTTAGGAAAATTAGCATGCTTATTTTATGTAAATAAAACCAATTTCCCCAATAAAAAATATAACCAACTTTGATTGTAGTTTGCTAAACCAAAACAGACATTTTTAGATAAATGAGTGAATTTTCAAAATAAATAAACTTCAAAAATTGATATTCACATGAAGGCCTTCCTAAAGTCAACAGCCAGTGTACGTTTATATTAATTCTAGCCAGAAAACTCTTTCAAAATGGTATTTATACAAACAGTGCTTTGCTTAAGGTTTCATAAAGCCCTTAGTGAATACTTGTCGAGGCTCTTTAGAAAAACAAAGTTGGAGTTAAAGTTGATTGCTTTCTCAGAATAAGCAAGCAGGAGTCTTGGACGGAGTGTGGAAATCCCTCTTAGCCCCATTCATTCTTAAGAAAAAAACAAAAGGACTTCAAAGTTTAATAAAAGGAGCCTTGTGTCAAGAGTCAGGGGACTCCATGTGAATTATAGCCCAGGCTCTGATGTTGATTTACGGTATGACTTTAAGGGACATATGTCATCTTCTGATATCCCAAGTTCCCATTTACTTTTTGCTGTGTAATACTGGACAAGTTATAATGATTCTTTACCTTGGATTTTCCACCTATTAAATAAGGATGACATATTCTCGCAGAATTACTGTGAAGATAAAAAGAGTTAATATGTCTAAAGCCCTGAGAACAATTCCTGGCATGGAGTACCTCGGCTAGTAACTGCAGTATTGCATGGAGTCTCTCCCTTCTAAAACCTTAAGCTTCTTGAAGACAGGACTCATATCTTATTCCCCTTGGTATCTCTCAAAACACCTAGAAATGTATCTTGCATATACGAGGTGCTCAACAAGTATTTGCGGAACTGAATTTAAACTTCAAGGACAAAGACTATATATTGTCTAACTTGTTGGGGTTGTATTCATTAATTTTTAAAAATCCAGTTATCTGGGAAGAGAAGAGAGAGCATCTTTTTGGGAAAACATCTGTGAGCAAAGCATTCCAGTGAGAAAATTCTATCAGGTTGGAAAAATACTTTGACAAAGCTTCTCCTAGTGAGAGTAGAAGACTTTGGCTCCTTCGAAACACCAGTCTCTGCTCTCATGGAATAGTCTGGAATATACTCACTGTCGAGAAGAGCCTAGTTTCTCTCTTGATCCCTTTCTCTTCTTTCTACTTTCCCTTTCCCAGTCCCACACCTCAACCCAGCCTCTTTCCCATCCTGCTGGTGGTCTCCTTCTCCCAGGAGAACCAATAGTAAATTCTTTATTGCTTTGGCTTTATTGCTTTTAGCTCTGGAAACAGAGTGTTTTCGAGCGGTAATTATATTTCATGTATAAATATGATTTCTAAGAGAAGAGCTAATAGCTTTTTTGTAATGCTATCTGTACTTCTGTAGCTGCTAAATTTATGTGTCAGCTAGAATCTTGAAGTAAACAAAACTTATAAATTGATTCCTTTGGAATGATGTAAGATCTTGCTAGACTCTACTACTGCTCAGGTAAAAATAGCTGAACTCATCAGCAAAGCCAGCAGTGAAATTAAAACACAATTGAACATTCTGAGGAGTCCTGGGAAACTATGGCAGATTACAATAGAACCCAACACGTGAATGTTAGTCACTTTGTCAAGAAGTCGGGTTACAAGTTACTCAGCCTCCTACTCAGTCACAGGTTCATGTTTTTCTTCCTAAGTTAACTTGAAGTTAGTTTTCCCATAAAAACAAATCAGATGGGAAAGAGTCTTTATCCTTCATGGTGAAGAGTTCAAGTAATTGTAAAGAAGAATATAAATTACGGGTAGAACTACTAATCTCTCTATAGGGTCAGTTGATGGAAATACTTCTCAAGAAGAGGCTAATGTCCAGCTGTAGTACTATGTCATGGTGATGATAGGATGGAATTGGATCCTATCTTCATACAGAGGGCCTCCTAAAGAAATCGATGTGCAATGGCCTTCTCAATGCTGAGAAGTATTAAATGTTTGTAGATTTCGGCACGCTTTGATGAAATACACTTTCTCTCAAGAGGTAGCATTATACAATGATAAACTGCCTGAGCTCTGAGGACAGAACTTCATGGGTTTATGTATTTTTAAGAAAACGGAGTTAGACAAGCTGCATCCATTTTTTTTTTCATTTGTGAAATGGACAGCAGCTAGGAACGTTAACTGAGTTAATACAACTGAAGGATCTAGCACACCGTAAAAGATCAATAGTGTTTGCCATTATATATTTCTGTTATTATTTAGAATGATTTTATTTAGAATAAATATTAGGATTATTCAATTGTAAATTATTATATTATTTAGATTTATTGTTTAGCTTAGCTCTTGCTACTTTAATTTTAGCTCAGGAACTACCAAACAGCTGCCATCAATTTTACGGTCCCGAAGAAACATTCTGACAACCTTCTCTCCGTGACAACCCTATCCAGGAAAATTCTAATTAGCCCAGAAAGGAGGGAAAATCTCTTTGAAAAAGAATTAAAGGACCAAAGAAGAATAAAAACAATTATCGTCTGGAAAGAAACCTAATACAGTAGTCACCCCTCACCTGTGAGTTCGCTTTCCATGGTTTCAATTACCTGCAGTCAATCATGGTTGGGAAGCAGATGGTCCTCCTTCTGATGGTCAAGAGTAGCCTAAAGCTGCTCACAATGCCTGTGTCACTCACTGCACTTCACGTCATCATGTAGGCATTGGATCATTTCATGTCATCACAAGAAGGTAGTTGGAGAGAGAGAAGGCCCCCATTCACATAATTCATATTCATATTGTTGTTAATTTCCTACAGTGTCTGATTTATAAGTGAAACTTTATCGTGGTTCCGCATGTCTAGGAAAAAACATAGTATATATAAGATTCAGGCATCCACAGGGGGTCTTACAATGTAACCCCTGCAGATAAGGTTGGGGGCAGCTGCACAGAACATGGCCTTTCAAAGTGCCTTGTTACTACTTCTGAGGTAGGAACTGAGGTCCCTAGGAATCCTTTGCAGTCCCTGGGGGCTCGTCTGTTCTTGGCAGCACAATGAATTCCAGCAGGTTTCCTCTCCTCCTCTGAGCTGTGACTTCTCTTTTCATCTACTGGGATGCCCTTTTCCCAAGACCTGTTGCAGAGGGGATCACAATTCTTTCTGATCTTTTCTTCTTTGTGCTATCTCCCCAAATTAACAAATAACCCATTTTCATCCAACGATTTTATTACCAACTACCATACAGTAAAAGAATGGTGCTAAAAATTTTTTTAACAAAAAATAACATTGGAAGCTACAGAGTTCCCAAAGTTCTTATGGAACTCTGGGGTTTTGACTCTGAATGCCTTTCTTGGGTGAAGCACAGACCCCACTCTCCTCCAATGCGTCTGTAAGTCTTAAAGGTGAGATTTACCACAATATCCTCTATTACTACATTTCACCAAATTCTTTTCTTTTAGAAAATTCTTCCAAATAGAGATAAAGACATAATTAAGGTGGGTTAATTAGGCTCTTCTCAAGTGAGTGACTTGTATGTCAGATAAATTCCAACCGTACATCTGTCCTTTGGGGCCATTTCCACGCTCCCCTACTTCTGTACATGAAACGTAGCACTGGGTGATGCCCATTTATTTCATGACTCACTTTCCATCCTTTATTCCAGTGGTTCTCAAATTTTAGTGTGCATCACAATAGCTTGAGAGCTTGATAAAAGAGAGATTACTGGTCCATGCTCTCAGAGCTTCTTAGTTGCTGTCTGGGATAGAACCCAAAAAGCTGCATTTCCCACCAGCTTCTGGGTGATGCTGATCCTGCTGGAAGCCCTCTAAGACCTGTTGACTTAGGGTCCTCCCATCCTGGTTTTCCTCTTTGGTCAAATGGGGAGAACCTTTCTGTAGAGTGAAGTCAGGGTCAGAGAAATGAAATATAGAGAAAGGCAGGGGAATGTGGGGAGAAACCTAAACAATTGTTCAGCTCTGAGGTCCATCAGGGTCGGCAGCCAGCTTCAACACTGTTTCCCAGCTATATATTACATTGGGTTTATGCCACTCGCAACAAAAAAAGACACAGCCAATATAATCTCAGCTCAATGTGTTGTTGTAAAAATGTCCACTCAAGTTTTCCCATTGCTCCTGTAGATAATCAAAGAAGTAATTTCTCCACGTCCCTTAATCAGCTTTGTCAACAACAAATATCTGTCACCGACCTGACAACAACTACGTGTTTATTCATTGGGATCTGATGGTGGCTGAAGCAGATGGAAATTCCCCCAGGTAGATATAGGCACAGAAAGCAAAGTTGAGCATTTGTTTGACAAGTCTAGAATCATTAATCCATTTATTTAATAAATATTTGTTAAATCCCAACTATGGGCTCCTCATTAGGCCAAAAGCTAGAATGAAACAGTGAAAAAGACTCCTTTCGTGCCTGTTACCCCTTAAACTGGGGCAACAGAAATTAAGTCAGTTATAACGGAGTTAGATCATGGCTCTATGGGCATTGCACAGGACTGGGGCTCTGGAGTGAACACACGGGGCAGCGAGGGCATCAGTCATGTGTTCTGTGAACCATCACTCTGAGTCACGTTTAGGGTGATGGCATGATGTGGTGGACATGGATAGATTTTAGTGTGTCAGGGGACAGGCTATGGGCTGTGGACAAACTTGGGTTTGAGGCACAGATCCACTACCTTCTATTCTAGTTAGTGACATTGAGCAATTACCATCTAAGCCTCAGTGTCTCTTATTTATAAATTGGGCTTTTGATATTACACATCTTAGTAAGATTGCAGTAAGAAGTTCACTCCAGCACCAAATGTATAATAAATATTCTTTCAAAGTTTGTTAAATAATACACCCCCAAATTATACAATTTCAGTAAAAACAGTAAAGGAAGTGCCCATCGTATGCTGGAGGGCTTCTTACAGAGGAAATGTGAAACCTGAAGTGCTAAGGACCCAGATGACATTAAAATTAAATAAAGGAGGAATTTCTGAGTGATCAGTAGTTTCAGATCTAAAATTCTAAGGGGCATCTTTAGCAATCAATAATGACGCCATAAAATCTATTGAAAATTACAAGAAATGACGTGATATCTGTTTTTGAAATGGAAAAAATAATGCCTATTAAAAAAGTTGCAAGAGACAATAAGTCCTTCGTGGTCTTTGTTAATGGAAGATGGGAAAAATGTCCTGCAAGATTATTCATGAGAGCACATCACCTGTTAGTGGAAGGAAGGAAAATAAAGAGATAAAACTTCAGGTCCTCTTGACCAAGGACTAGCTCCACCACTTTTTAGCTGTGGGTGATTAAATTTTGGGCTCAAGACTTGTGATAAATTCTGTCACCATAACATCTACAAACACAGGTGTGTGGAGAACCAGTAGAAAACTGCATGTAAAGTGCCTACAGTAATGTTTTGCACCTAAAAGGCACTCAGCAGACAGGAGCCATGGAAATTGGTGAGAGAGAGAGGAGCACTTTTATGCCCTATCCACAAGTCAAGCAACACTCTCTCTACTGCTGGCTGGAATCTTCCCATTGCATTACATTTTCATCTTCTGCAGAATATGAGGAAATGCTGTTATCAGTAAAATCAAATGGATCGCTGGACCTTAGGTCACGATTCCGAGGCAGAAAGCCTTACGGTGGGCATAATTGTGAGATTACACAGAATTTCAGTCACTGTAGATGGTCATACTGTCCCTGGTCTGGTCCCAGCCCAGGAGTTCCTAAGGAGCTGTTTGGAAGCCCTTACTCTGATTCAGCAGAAGGATAGCTTCCTAAAATATGGTTTTCAAATTCTGTGTACTTGGCATCCTTGCTGCTGTGAATGGCCTCTGGCAGGAACAAGCAAGTGGTCTGTCAAGTTGAGGCCCTCTTGAAATCTACTCAAATTATTCAATCTGAAAAAAATCTTTTTTATCTGTCTGGGGATAAAATTATAAACCTGTAGGAAGTCCTTCTCCCGTCCGGTTTCATGAAAAGAGATGATGACCTCGGAATTTCACGGACCATTCATTGCAGTTTTTTTAATATTGTATTTTTAAAAAGAGATGCTCTTAAGAGTAAACAAACAAACAAACAAACAAACACTGATCCAACTGAAATGTATTAACGTTGATGAATGGAATTATGGTATTTGTATGTTGTACACACTTCCATGTGTTTTAGGTAAGTACCCATCATCAGAGAGATCTTTCTAAATTAAAAGAAATCCTGCAATTAAATTAAATTACATTTTTAAAAGTTCTGACAGTTTGTGGTGAATTGTTAGAGCCTTAAAGTATAAGGTGGTGAATTTGTAGAAACACATAGAGCTTTAGGACAAAGAACATGATGAGAATCTTTGTCCACTGGAGTCCAGTTCAGGAAACTGGAAAGCATATTAATCATTTAACAGATAGATGTAGTGTAAAGTAATTATCATCAATTAAAGAATTGCCTAAATAAATGTTAAAGGGTGGAAAATGCAAAAAGGGACCTTGAGGGGATTAATACAGAGAGAGCTTCCAGAAGCAGGAAGCACCACAGGGAAGGCGCAGTGGAGGGAAGAACTTGGGGGTGGGGAAAGAGCCCTTGGAGCCTACTAGACCACTGCAGAGAAGGCATTGCCTGGCTGGTGCAGACAGCTCTGCAGAAATAAGGGGAGCTTTGAAGAAACTGGAAAACAAAATGGAACAGTCATGGCTGCCAAGAGAGAGCAGCTGCTGCTGGGTGTGCTGTTGACAGAAAGGGGAACAGAAACATGTCCCCCACTTCTACCTCACAGCATGCACCCAGGGCTTCCTCCTCCAGGCAGCCCAAACTATATTTGCTAGCCCTGTGTCACAAGGCTGAAGATAGAAAGCTGGGTTCGGAATAGAGACTAGCTTCATAAATCGGCACCGTATCTTCTTAGCAAACACTTCAAGTAAACAGAGGCATTCACAAACCACAGCTGATGCTTCAACTGGCACCTGAGGGTTGCCAATAACGAACAGGGCTGCTGTGTCTAGAGCAGGGAAGCCCCCGTCTCTGTCACATTGGTCTTTCCAGCCATCCATGCGCACGTCTCATTCATTTATTCATGTGTGTATTTATTAACCAAGAAATAGTGACATCCTTCCATTTCCAGGTGTTTCTCTAGGTGTTGGGATGGTTGTCACAGTGAATAAGACAGACAAATCCCCTCTCCTTGCGGAGCTGACATTCTAATGGCGGAGACAGACTGCAAATACATACCAATGGCCAGTCGTGCTGGGCCCATGGGGGAAAGGGGTATTCGATCCACTTCCTTTTCTAAAATGTGGTGAACACACAGAAAATTCTAGAAAAACAACTGATTGCTCCATTTCATCTGGATTGACATTTTACATTAACTTTCTGTTTTTCATAAGCCATCATTCCAACTGTCAGTGGCTCGTATTAAGCATTCTGGCTGACAGCGCCTGGGTGGCTTAGTCGGTTGAGCGTCTGACTTGGGCTCAGGTCATGATCTCACGACTCTAGGTTTGAGCCTCACATCGGGCTCTGTGCTGACAGCTCAGAGACTGGAGCCTGCTTCGGATTCTGTGTCTCCTCTCTCTCTGACCTTCCCCTGCTTACGCTGTCTCTATCTCTCTCTCTTTCAAAAATAAATAAAACATTAAAAATTTTTAAAAAAGCATTCTGGCTGGCACCATCGCCCTGATGAAACAAGACCTCAGACTTGTGGCTTCGTGGGAAGAACCAAAGACAGACACATCAGCTTAAGCCCAGCACACTGAGGCGGGTAGGCAGCAGGACACTCTCCTGGAGGATGCTTTTGCATCCCAGATGTACTCTGTGTTGTCTGAAATGATCTCCTCAAAGAGATTTAGGAAAGAGCTATGGGCACAGATTATACGGGAGAATTAAAACCCAGAGAAGATGGGTGAGCAACTTGGCCTTTTCTTTAAAGCTTCAGTGGCGAATCACCAGTTTGTAGCTTAATGTAGCTTAATGTTTGTAGCTTAATGTATCTCGTTGCCCAGATAAAAATACAGCAATATGGTCGTTCCAGCTCTGCTGTATTTTTACTTTGGGCAAAATAAATATCACAGATGCCTGGACTCTAATTTGTTTTGCTTCTTTGAAGCACTCTGACTATTAAATTATGGAGGATATTAATCCAATCTCTGTGAGTGTGCATGTGTGTTGTTACAGTAACTTGTGTTAGAGTGACTGAGACTCCCGCATGCATTTACTGATCCTTAATTAATTTAAACTCTATAACACATCAGGTTATATATACTATTTAAAATGCTATAAACATAATCTTTATTTCCTGAGGGATTAAAAAAGCTCTTTTCACCGTATTCCTTCTCACAGCTAACGTTACAACCCATATTCTGACTCCTCTTCTGAGAATTCTCAGTGTCCAGGAGCCACCGCTTGAAGATGTCCTTTGACACGAGCACTCTGTCCCTGGTGCTGCACACTCTCTGGTCCCACTCAGCTTCGTGTACCAGGTTCCACCATCTACTGGCCTCTGGAGGCACTGGGGTTTTGCAGACTCTATGTGCTACTGAGTAGCTCAGAAAAGATATTAAACGTATTTAAGAACCAAAAGGCATGGGCAATAAAGTGACGTCCTCTAGGTCTCATGCAATGCCAGGTACTAACCCATTGGCTTATGATTGTGTAGAGAAAAGTCTAAGGTGCAGGAGTGTGGGGGGCATGCAGGGGGCTCGGGACAGTAATTATGTGCCTATGTTATGGAAACATCAATACCTGAACAACCCATAGAATCATATTACCTGAATATCGGATGTAGGTGTGCATTCTTCAGATGAATGATTCACGAGACTCCTTCATGAGTTTAAAATGACCTTGAGGGATGCCTGGGTGGCTCAGTCGGTTAAGCTTCCGACTTCAGCTCAGGTCATGATCTCACGATTTATGAGTTTGAGCCCTGTGTGGGACTCTGTGTTGGCAGCTCAGAGCCTGGAGTCTGCTTCACATTCTGGGCCTCCCTCTCTGTCTCTCCCTTGCTCACGCTCTGTCTCTCTGTCTCTCTCAAAAATAAATAACCATTAAAATTTTTAAAAAAATAAATAAATAAAGTAACCATTGAGAGAAGGAAAGACATA
This sequence comes from Crocuta crocuta, assembly GCF_008692635.1. Taxonomy (NCBI): domain Eukaryota; kingdom Metazoa; phylum Chordata; class Mammalia; order Carnivora; family Hyaenidae; genus Crocuta; species Crocuta crocuta. The sequence continues at coordinate 3,076,341 of NW_027528869.1, forward strand.
GAAAGGAAAGAAGACATGGAGGGTAAAAAAGAAGATAAGAGGCCTTCAGGTCATAGAACTTGAGGGTAGGAGAAAGTGTGTGTGTGTGTGTGTGTGTGTGTGTGTGTGTGTGTGNATTAAGAAGGGCCGTCTGGGTGGTTCAGTGGATTTGGGGATTCTATCTCTCCCTCTCTCTCTGTGTCTCCCTCACTTGTGCACTCTCTCTCTCTGTCTCTCTCTCTCAAATAAATAAAGAGGTAAATAAATAAGTAAACATTTTTTAAAAAATGATTAAGAAAAGTAATGATTCTTTGGTCCCAAAGGCCAGAATAATGGAAGAACTAAGGTGCCAGGAACCTCCATCTGATCCCTTATCCCACTTACCTGTCTGTCTTCTTTCACTGAACTGAGAGCTTCTTCTGTCTTTGTATTTCCCAAATTGAAGACAGTGCCGGGTTCAAAATGCTCCTCCAAGCCTCTTCCAACTTCAAGCTGATTTAGGTGATCTCCCTTTGTTCTAGTCTATTTGTCTCATCTGGAAGCTCCCTGAGGGAATAGACTATGTCTTATTTAACTGAACACTGTGCATAGTACCTGACTCAGAGTAATATATTTGTTGAGTAGCTAAGTAGATGAACATCAATCCGTAAGCTATCTTGGCACATAGTTGTGGGGAAAAATCTGTAATGTTAAGCATTTCTCTGCTCAAAGTATGCTGCTCACTTATGAGATAATGGGGCAGACATTGGTGATTGGCTACACGAAAGGCATTCCCAACCCCTTCATCCTCATGGTCTTTGTAAAGCAACTGGAAATCTTTACGGCCTCCTTTTCTTACAGGTAACCATGTGATCGTTCTGATCTGTAAGGAGAAGTCTGCTGGAGTGTAGACAGGAGTCATTGTTGTAATTTCTGGCTATTTTTGGCTCTTCTCTCTTCTTCGTCCTATCTTGAACATGGACGTGACGGCTGGTGCTGAGACAGCCACCTTGCAGTTATGGAAGAAAAAGGACTGTAAAATTCAGAGGCAATGGCTTGAAAATGAAAAAAATAATAGGCTTAGAAATTTACTTCTCCGTTTCTCTGGAATAGATATTGAAGTCCCTAATTAAGCTCCTTCTCACTGGAGACAAGGTTGCTCAACTGGGTATGATTTCCCTCCCTTTTCTATTTCCCCAGTGGCTTTTGCATCTGTTTGATCAGCAAAGAGTAGTAGGTTTAGTCCTATCCAAATCTACAATCCCTCCGTATTTTCACAAGACCGTCTTAGTGGAAAGTGCTTTAATACCTTGTTACAATGTTACCAAACCAATTACGGTGATGAAAAGATTAATCATTAATATTTGTCTTTGAAAAACTAAAGAATATTGATGATCTGCATGTTCTTGCCATGCAGCTGCAGCAGATTGAAAACCCCTAGATATGAAACAAAATAAGCCAACAACTCTAAGTACTTCTAAACGTGATTGTTGAATAATAAGTTATAATCATTGAAAGGAGGCTTAGGGATTCTATCACCCATCTTACGTCTTTGTTTTACAAATGAAGAGATTGAAAAACCTAAATCTGAAGCTGTCTTAACATAGGTTGTCATGTCCCCATCAGCTCTATTTATATAAACAGAAAGAGACAAAGGTCTCTTTCACTGTTTTACCCATCTAGTGCCCAACACAATACCTTGTTTGCACATAGGAGATGCTCAATTATGTTCACTGACCAAAAAAAGTGATTCCACACATTCAATTGAGTTTTGTCTCATTCATTAGGCCATAATAAGCTGGCCCCCACTGGGTCTTCTGTGTCTTGATCATTCCTATCTGCCCACCTTCTCTCTGACGATAGTCCTATTTACGCCGCCTCAGCTTCTAGCTCCTCTAGGGAGCCACCCACACTGTCTCCAGTCGTCATGGCTCTCAGTCTTGATGAAAGAGCTTAAAAAACAATCAGCCTGTTTTATACAATTTGGGATTTAATTATATAATCTCTTTTATTGATTCCTGTTTTCCTGAATAACTTTGTCCCTGCCACTATCATTTATACTCCCAGAAGGTAGCAACAATATGTTGTATTTTTATGTACCAAAGTGCATATCATGTTCCAGAATGCGTAGAGGTCCTCAGCCTGTCCTTGATTTATTAATTGGAAGGAACAGAAACTATCTCCATGTTCCTTTGTAAACTTGTACTCTACAGAATAGATATGAAATAATTTTTGTGCCATGAAACCAACATCATCAAAACAAATATGGGAAGACAATTTTATTAAGAATCAGAAAAGCACACACTGGCACTAATAAAATAAAACATTTTAGCATCAAAGGGAATCAGACTGTTCAAGGGTACATGCCTTTATGCCCCATATCTCCCAGAACAGATTGAAATATTTCAGAAATACACACACACAGCCTCAAGAAAACAGTACAGACAGAGGGCAAGAACAACCAATACATGAGAGACTTTAGTAAATCTTCAGAAGATAGAACACAGATGGGAGTTTACTGATGGACTAAGTAAAAGAAGTCATGACTGGAATGTTCCACGAGGGACCTCTGTTAGAGTATGAGGGGTACCACCATCTGCCAACCAGAATATCAGAGGGACTCTGGGCTCAGGGGGAGGGATTGATTGGGAACCTGGAAACAGACAGATTTACTGAAAATATAAACAGAGAAGAGATCACCAGTGAAATTCTGCTGTCTCCATCTCTCTCATTACTGACATTTGCAAGACCTCTGGGGAGCCAAGACTTCCAGTGTAATGTTGACACTCACAGTCAAGCCCCCTCACTCTGACTTTTGGAGAATCCACACCTGACAGTCACCCTCACGTCTTCTCATTGTAAAGTTAAGCCTGCCATCGCACAAGCTCTGCCTCTGTAAATAGAACTCCCTCTCAGAATTTCCACTCAGTGGAGCAGCTATCTGAAAGCCAATATTGGAAACCAGTATAACAAGGAATGTGCTTTTACCAGATCCTTCATTCTTAAATATGAAGAAACAAATCAAAGGCAACCAGATATGCGAGAAAGTACAGCAGCATAAAGAAAAATAAAAAGATCATCAACAACAGCAACAACAAAATAACCACAGGGAATAAAAGAGAACTCCCATATACAAAAAGGTTTGACATCTAGGAACAGGATGTAAAGAAAAAGGACAAAGCAGAGTCTTGTAAAGAGGTTGAAAATAGGATAGAAAAAAACAATAAAACTAAAGGAAAAATAAAGGATGAAAATATAAAGAAATGTAATCAGAACAAAAAGGAGAAATACAATATGACAGAAAACATAAGAGAAATAGAGAAACATCTTTTTTTAATGTGTTAAATGTTTTTTTTATTTATTTCTGAGAAAGAGAGACAGCATGAGTAAGGGAGGGTCAGAGAGAGAGGGAGACACAGAATCTGAAACAGGCTCCAGGCTTTGCGCTAGCTGTAAGCACATAGCCCGAACCCATGAACCGTGAGATCATGACCTGAGCCAAAACTGGATGCTTAACCAACTGAGCCACCCAGGTACCCCAAGAAACCATCTTTTGACTTAGAATCTCAGAGAGAGAGAACAGAGAAAATGGGGGAAAGAATATTATCAAAGAAGCAACAGGCAAAAGAAAAAAAAATCTCCCAAATTGGGAAAGACATTTTCAGCAGAGAAGGATTTCCTGATTCCTGAGTAGAGGGAGTGAAAAATCATTGTAAAGTTTAGAGCAACAACAACAACAAAAAATAATCGTAACCATTTCCAGGAAGGAAAACACGAATTTGGTCTAGAAAAGAGTATGTCTGGAACAACATAGCTATCCTGCAAGCTTGGAAAGCAGCCAGTCCAGATGGGCCCCGTAGGCTCTGGTAGGGAAGTCTCCTCCGACGAGTTGGAAGATTTGGTGCAATAAACAAAATCATCATGAAGCTGGAGCTGGATAAACGATGAGAGTATGACATAGTATATCATTTTTTGCCAAAAACTTTTGGAAAAACAAGAGAGAAATAAACAAGTAAACAAAATAAAAACTTCATAAGACCTTAAATAGCTGATGAGGTATAAGGGAAGAGATTCTTTTTGACCTTTATGCTGGGAAGATCTTCCACTGAGCAGCCCAGAGAGGTAGACACTAAATGAATAGAGAAGAGGTGTTTACTAAGCATACTACTTGGCCCTACTTTGGGGGGAAAATTATATAGTCACAATAATGTAACTGTTGTTGATTAGTTTTGTTTTTAGAATCAATTTATAGGAAAACTATAGAAGATTCAGGTAGGGCTACTGAACAGAATATTAATATTTAAAATCCTGAGAATGTAAAAGAAAAGTTGTGGCTGACAGAGTGGGAAATGAGGGAAGAAATTTGGGGAGAGGGGTGAAACCCTAAAAGTCTCATCCTAAATAAGCAAAGATGCAAGATAATGACTAAAGCTGGTAGAAGAAAGAATGCCACTGAACTGTATCAATGAAATTATCATGGTGATGAATAGGAAATCTAAAAATATGGGGCGCCTGGGTGGCTTAGTCGGTTAAGCGTCCGACTTTCGCTTAGGTCATTATCTCACGGTTCGAGGGTTCGAGCGCCGCGTCGGGCTCTGTGCTGACTGCCAGCTCAGAGCCTGGAGCCTGTTTCAGTCTGTGACTCCCTCTCTCTCTGACCCTCCTCTGCTCACGCTGTCTCTCTCTCTCTCTCCTAGAAATAAATAAAAAATATTTTAAAAAAATAAAAATAAAATAATAAGTATTGAATAGAAGAAATGAGAATGGAGAAGGAAAGTAACCAATGATAAGAGTTAATGTGTCATCTTTTACAACAAGAATTTTATAAATATTATTTAAATAAAGATACAAGCCTATAATTTTAAGTTATACTGGGAACTATGAAGTGATAAGAATAGAAGCAGATTAAGAGTTGCCTCTAAGAAGTAGAGAACATGAAGGGTATGATGGGCACTTTGCTATTTATAATAAGCTCTTCCCTTTTATTAAATATGTATTTTACACTGATTTTAACACTAATTTTATGATAAGATAATGGGTTAAGAACCGTCCCTCAGTGTCAACCACTTCTGAACCTCATCCTAACCTTATTCTCACCCCAAATCTCCTATCTGTCCAACCTGTGCGTTTAGCCTGTCTTACTCCATTTTGAACCCTGGAGGCGCATATGGCTGATGTGTCAAAAACAATCCTCAAATCAGTCAAATGAAAATATCATGAGTGACCCACCACTTCATCCTCTGTGCCTTAAGTTTTCCTTCTGTAAAATGAGGCATACAGTGAATCGTTTAAAGTCTGCTCCCGTTTTGTCTTAAGAATATTTGTGCGCATGTGTTTCTTTATGTATTTGTTTCTGTTAGCACTAGACCATGAAGCTAAATATCCACCAGTTGGTAGTCTAAGTCCAGTTCTATAAAGAGTCTGCATTTTTTTCTTTTTAATTCTCCTAGTATTTTTGGTAGAAATTACAAAGCATAAAGAACTAAGAGAAATATTTTGAGGAAAAGCTCAAAGTCCATAAATAGCATTCAGAGACAGGCTTTACTCCCCCCAAAGTCCACTATCCCTAAATCTGTCCAATAGCATAGAATCACATTGCCACAGATCCTAACAGCCTGAGTGTTAACATATTTTCAAAATAATGATCACAAAACCATATTTCTCTGGTTTGGTCCTCCACTCTCACTGTGGGAAATTCAGTCTGCTGCTCACTATCCCAAACCCTCCAGTTATTTCTGAGATTCCCAGCAGGTGCCTAATCAACCATGCCTTCTAGCACATAGCCTTCATGTCCATACAGTCAGTGTCCTAGCAGAGAATCAGAATGAGTAGGGCATAAACATCAATACATCTTTATAAAGAAATTGTGAGAAATTGATGTATGTGGTTGTGGGGGCTGGCTAGGCAAGCCTGAAATCTTCCGTGCAGCCTAAACACTGATGCTGTAGTCCACAGGCCACACTTTTCTCGAGGGAAATGTCAGTTCTCCTCTCAAGGCTTTACAACAGATTGGGTCAGGCTCCCCCAGATTAGCAAGGATAATCTCCTTTATTGAAATCGATTGATTGAAGATGTTAATCACACCTACGAAATTTCTTCCTAGCATATTAGTTACTGTTTGACTGAATAACTAGGCACTATAGCCTTGTCAAGCTGATACTTAAAACCGACCTTCACAATTTCTTGGCCATTTTCTTTTTCTCTTCCTCTCTGGGGCCAGGCTGACTCCCAGAGATGCAGATGTTGCTGGTGTTGCTCTCGGGCAGTGTCCCTAGAACACCCTCTCCAAACCACCAAAGCTGTAACCATGCTCGTGCTCCCTTGACCTCTCAATGCTCCTCCCAGATTTCAGTGACACAGTCTCAGATTACAGCGTAGCATCTCTTCTTGGCTCTCAGGACACTGGATAATCTGAGTAGGAAGAACCCAGGACATACTCTTGTACAAACATACCATCAGTCACTAGCTCTTTTCTTTGGACTAAACGTGTACACCTTGGCTTTCTCTAACTTGCTCTTAGGATGGATACATAAAGGTCTAACTACTTCTTGGCGTGGTCTTCTGGACACATTTGTCTGATTCCTTCTGCCTCCCTCCATTCCGGCTTCAACGATCTTTGCTCCAGTCCTTGAACCGGCCAAGCTCACTCCTCCTTGGGCCTTTGTATGTGCTCTACCCTCTGCCTGGTATATTTCTCCCCATCCTCATTAACTCATCAGCGAGATAATGAGACTTTTCCTCTAGAAATCACTTCAGTTCTCATTTCTTCAAGAATATGTGTCCTAACGTGCTTACCTGGTTACTTCCTCATTATATATACTTAGAGTTTTAAGTACCACAGATAATTATAAACCTAACCACAGTTGAAAGTTTACTTCTCTGTATGTCAGCTTTTTAAATTGTATTTCTCCTCAACTAGAGTGTAAGTGCCACAAAAGCAAGGATCATGCCTGTTCTTGTTCATTATGTCTGCAGCGCATATTCTTCCCGTACAAGAGTACCTGGCACAAGCTGGTACTCAAAAAGTTTGGTAAATGAATAAATAATTCGCTTTTGTGTTCCTTTCAAGACCTAACACGGTAATAATTTCCATAGAGCCATATCAAAGGCAATTAGCGCTGCCATAACAAAGTACCAGAAACTGGGTGACTTAAAACAACAGAAATTCATTCTCTCACAGTTCTGAAGCCTAATGTCTGAAATGAAGGTGCCGACTGGTCCATGCTCTCCCCAAAGCCTCCAGGAAAGGGTCTTTCCTTGCCTCATCCAGCGTCTGATTGAAGTTGGAAACACCAAGAAACCAGGTATTTCTTGGCTTATGGCAGCCTGCCTTCAATCTCTGCCTTCATCTTCACAGGGCCATCTTCCTTGTGTGTCAGTGTCTGCATCTTAAATTCCCTTTTCTTAGAAGGACAATGGTCATATTGAATTATAGTCCCACACTACTCCAGTATTATCTCATATCGATTACATCTACAAAGAACTTATTTACAGGTAAGGTCACACTCACAGGTACTGGGAATTAGGACCTTTACATGTCTTTTGAGGGGAATACAGTTCATTCTATAACACACAGAGGTTTTTAAAAAGCTGATGCTGAAAGTGTGAAATATATGTAAAATTATCCAAACTTCAAGCAGAAATGTCATCACATAATTGAGTATGTTTTACCTGAGGCCATATATTTCTTATTCCCAGAATACCTCCAAACTATTTTAAGTTCACTTACTATTTGTTTTAAGAGAGAAGGGAAGAGAGGGAGTGAGAGAGTATGAATAGAGGGGGGGCAGAGTGAGAAGGAGAGAGAGAATCCTAAGCAGATTCCATGTTCATCACAGAGCCTGATGCAGGGCCTCAACCAACAAACCATGAGATCTTGATCTGAGCCGTAATCAAGAGTACGATGCTTAGCTGACTGAGCCACCCAGGCACACATCCCCCCTTCCAAACTGCTTTTTGCATTTCCATGGAACTGAGCATTTATACTTGAATGTTCAGTGTAGTTCAAGTCCTTTTTCACCCTGTGCAAATAGCAGGTGTTATGAAAAGAACTTTTCAACTTGTGTTCAAAGACCAGAATTTTAATTATAGTTCTACTATTTTAACCTTGCTAAGACTTACTCTCCTGTAGTGTAAAATGCTGTTAACAATGCACATATTGCATTGTTATTCTCACGACTAAAAGGGGGTAGTAAATCATCAGACCTTAGAACATGTTAAACAAATATCTATTTTTTTCTTCCACCTGTATGACAATTTTTCTACTGTCTCATCTGAGACCACACACACATACATACACATGTGTACTACAGATACACTACATATTCATGTACTTATATAGTATCTGTATGTAAATCTGTGTACATATATATATACTTCATCTGTCCATGTTTGCTATGAAGAACATGGGAAAATCCATAATGAGAGCTAAAGCGTTAAACCAGGAATTAGTTATCTCCCAGGTCTCTGGACCTTATGTGTACAATGAGACTGTCCCACTCCAAAAGGCAGGTCTATAGGAACACATAATTAAAAATGAGAATAATTCAGCATCAAGACAATTGGCTGTATCAGGCGCTTAAGTGTGAAACAAAATTGGCTACCACAATATTTTTCTAGGTATTCAAGAATATTAATAAAAATGTTGAGGGGCGCCTGGGTTGCTCAGTCAGTTAAGCACCCGACTTAGGCTCAGGTCATGATCTCACGGTTCGTGGGTTCGCGCCACGCGTCAGGCTCTGTGCTGATAGCTCAGAGCCTGGAGCCTGCTTCAGATTCTGTGTCTCCCTCTCTCTCTGCCCCTCCCCTGCTCACGCTATCTCTCTCTCTCTCAGAAATTAAAAAAAAATTTAAAAATAAAATAAAATAAAATTCCTTTTAGGGGCGCCTGGGTTGCTCAGTCAGTTGAGCATCCGACTCCTGATTTTGGCTCAGGTCATGGCCAAAGGGTCGTGGGATCAAACCCCACATCGGGTTCCACATTGGGCTTGGAGCCTGCTTGGGATTCTCTCTCTCTCTCCCTCTGGCCCTCTCCCATGCTCGTGCTCTCTTTCTCTCTCTCTCAAAACATTTTTTAAAATATTTGAGCAATAGATACATAAAGGACAAAACCAGAAACTTTGTGAATTAATTCCACAATTATCCCAATGCCCTTCTCTCTACCTCTACACAGAGTGTTATATAATAGAGATAAAAACAAAAGCTAATATGCTCTAAAACCTTGTGGCCTCTAATAGAAAACAAAACATTCATTTAGTCTATGGGGATTCCTAAAAACAGAAATCAATAGAATTCTGCTAAGCCAGTGAAGGACACGTGAGGAAGGTGCTGTTGATATGTCTTTAACTAAAAGTGTTCATGAAGTTTCTTGATTTTTAAGAAGAGAGAGAAGTTTCTTGATTTTTAAGTTTCAGCTGAGCTTACAATGCTGAACCTACAAACATCTAGGTCAGCATAAGATTTTGCCGGTTTTGCCAAGTGAGCTCTCACGAATATGAAGTCAACATGAAGGAGGGCGCCTTTAGGCTATGACAGCAATACTAGGGCCAGAGTCTTTTACTTCATTACTTATTCGTTAACTCAACAAATGTCTCTTGAGTGCTTACTGTCTGCCTGACTCCATGCAGACACTGAGAAAACAGCCAAGAATAATACTTTAAGGTCACTCTTTTCATGGAGTTTACATTCTAAGTTCTGGAAAAACAGACACTATGGCTGCCCCCTGAAGGATGAGTTGGGGGACAGGGGAGAACCGAAGGGTTATTTGAAGTTGGCTGTAATAATTGATCCAGAAGACAATAGAAGTGGAGAGCAATGGACAGCGTCACCTAAATTATTACTCTTCCTAACTTTAATACTGATCCCCCCCAACAGACACAACATCTACCAGTACTCTCATGTAGCAGATGCTCCCTTTAGTGTGGGTTCATATCAAATTGTGTCCCTGTGCTAAGCTATAATCTCTTACATCTTGAAAGCAAGAGATTCATGATAATGATAACAATGAGAATAGCAATTACACTGTGATCATTGAGTATTTACTATGAGCTTGGTATTATATTCTTATCTCATAAAATCTTGAAAAAACACCTCCATGAAACAGATGCTATTTTTTCCACTTTACAAGTGAGAAAATACATTTGGAAAAGCAAGTTGTTTATATCTGGCTCCAGAGTTTGTCTTGGGTCTCATCCCTAATAAGCCTCCAAAAATCTCTACCAGAGGGTCTATCGAATTGATATAACCAAAGCATATTATTTGCTTCTTTTTCCTGTTCTGATTATTATCTTCCTTGCCTGCATCTCACAAACTTCCACCATGACATTATTCAGACCAATAAATAAACAAACAAATAAATAAGTATCTCAAGTTGAGAGGATTTGGAAAATAACAAGATGTATATGTATTTTTTCTTTTGGCAAATGTTAGATTATTTTCAAAAACTAATTTATTCCATTCAAGGTCAGCACTTTATTTGGTCCAACATTTTGTAAACAGACATAATACCTTTCAAGAAATAGAAGGGAAGTCCTTCAAATGAAAACAAACAAAAAAAAACACAAAACAGCAACACGAAAGCATATGAAAATATAAAGCTTACTGGTAACAGTATATATAGAGCCAAATAAAGAATATTGTAATTCTGTAATGGTCATATGTTAATCACTTTCATTTTGGTATAGAAGTTAAAAGACAAAAATGGAAAGAAACTATAACTATAAAAATATGTTTGAGGAAACACAAGACAAAAAGATGTAATTTGTGACATCAATAACATAGAAAAGGGGAGTAAAAGTGTAGAGTAGTTGTATGCCATTGAAGTTTAAGTTATCAGCGTAAAATGGATTAATATCAGTATAAGATGCTTTATGAAAATCCCATGGCAACTGGAAAAAAATTACTTATATAAGATACCCAAAAGAAAATGAGAAAGGAATCAAAGCATATCACTATATAAAATCAACGATATACAAAAGAAACTAGCAGGAGAGGAAGACGGGGGCAACAAAACTGTAAGACAGACAGAAAACACTTAACAAAAGAGCAATAGTAAGTCCTTCCTTATCAGTAATGAAAATGGATTAAATTCTCCAGTCAAAAGACATAGAGTGGTTGAATGGATAAAAAAAAATTTTAAATATCGCATGTTTACGGTTTGGAAGACTTAATATTTTAAAATGTGCACACTACTCAAACCAATCTACAAAGTCAATGCACTCTTTATCAAAATCTCAATAGTGTTTTGACAGAAATATAAAAAATAATCCCCAAATTCATCTAGAATGACAAAGGTCCTTGAATAGCCAAAATGATCTTGAAAAAGGTCAAAGATGGAGACCCAAGTCTTCCTGATTTAAAACACATTACAAAGCCACAGTAATCAAAACAGTGTGGTATTGGCATACCCACAGACATGTAGATCAATGGAACAGTGTAGAAGTAAACCCATAGAGCCAAATGATCAACAAAGGTGCCATGCTATACGATGGAGGAGTCTCTTCAACAAATGGTGATAAGAAAACTGTATATCCACATGCAAAAGTATGAAATTGAATCCTGTATTTAACCATCCATAAAAATCAACTAAAAAATGAGTATCAAGACTTAAAGACCTAAGACCATAAAATGCCTAGAAGAAAACATAGAGAACACCTTTCATAACATTGGTCTTGGTAATGATTTCATGGATATAACACCTAAAGCACAGGCAACAAAAACAAAAATAGACAAGTGAGACCACATCAAGCTAAAATGTTTATGCACAGCAAAGGAAACAGTCAACAAAATGAAAAGGAAACCTATTGAATGGGAGAAAATATTGCAAACCATATATCTGATAAGAGATTAATGCCCAAAATATATAACGAACTCTTACAATTCAATCCAAAAAGAAAAGAAAGGAAAAAGAAATCCCAAATAACTTGATTAATAAATAGACAAAGGAGTTGAATAGACTCCTTTCTCCAAAGGAGACATAACAAATGGCCAACAGGTACATGAAAAGATACTCAACATCACTAAACATGAGGGAAATGCAAATCAGAACCACAAATGAGACATTATTTCATACCTGTTAGTATAACCATTATAAAAAATAAACAAGCAAAAAAACACCCCATAAAATCAGTGGGGTTTACAAGGATGTAGAGAAATTGGAAGCCTTGTGCACTTTTGGTGGGAAGGTAAAATGGTCAAACTCTTATGGAAAACAGTGTCGAGGCCACTCAAAAAATAAAAAACAGACCTATCACATGACCCAAAATATTTGAATTAGCATCTCAAAGAGATATTGGCACACCCTTCCATGTTTACTGAAGCATTATACACAATAGCTAGGAGGCGGAAACAAGCTAAATGTCTCTTGATAGATAAATGAATATAGAAAACGTCAAATATACCTATAATGAAATGTTATTCAGCCATGAAAAATAAGGGAATATTGCCATATGCTAAAACATGGGTGAAATTTGAGGATATTATGCTAAGTTAAATAAGTTATTCACAGAAAGACAAAATCAAATGGTGGTTGCCAGGGGCTAGTTTGGGGGGGGGTGGTTACTGGGAAGCTGCTATTTAATAGCTATAGGGTTTCAGTCGTACAAGGTGAGCCATTTCTAGGGATCTGCTGTACAACATTGTACTTGTAGTTAACAATATTGTACTCCAAAATTTAAGAGGGCAAATTTTATATGTGGTTTTTACCACAATGAAAGTTATTCCAAGATAATTTTTATGGGGTTCACATGCAGGATGAGAGTAAAAGGAGCCAGACAAGCTGATTCTAAATTATACATGAAAAAATAGATATGCACTAATACCCAGAAAATATATGAAAAAGAATCATAATAAGCAATGAAAGTTTTCTCCTATCTTATACTCTGAAGTGGGTAGCTATTTAAAAATAGACAAATCAACATAAAATAACAGAAATAGAACCACTGTGATAAATGCAGGATTTCAGTAAGTTAATGGGAACATAGATTGTTAAATAAAGAAATCTCACAGATACATGGCTATTTACCTGGGAAAAATACTGTCTGCAATAATAACTTTCAGATGAATCTAAGAGTTAAAGTAAAACATGAAAGAAAAAGTGAGGAGAAACTATAAATTTTTTTTTTCAAATTTGGAATGGGAAAAACCTAAGTAAAACAAAAATACACAGAAGTCATTAATGTTAGGGGCTCCTGGGTAACTCAGTCAGTTAAGTGTCCGAGTCTTGATTTCTGCCCAGGTCATGATCTCAAGGTTCATGAGATCGAGCTTCATGTTAGGCTTTGTGCTGACAAAGTGAAGCCTACTTGGAGTTCTCTCTCTCCCTTTCTCTCTGCCCTTCCCCCTCTTGCACGCATGTGGGCACTCTCTCCCTCTCTTTCTCTAAAAATATAAGTAAATAAGTAAATAAATAAATAAATAAATAAATAAATAAAATGTCTATATAATAAAAAATAATTACAGGAAAATAAAAAAACTAAGAAACCAAATAAGAAATCTTTTTACTACAAATAAAAGATAAATATTTCCATTCAGATAGATTGATAGGAAAATAGGGATCAATATCTTATAATTCAGTACAAAGATCATTTTATTGGAAAACAGGCAAAGCACTTAAGATAATTTATAAAGATGTAAAAGTGATTATTTTAAATTTATTAAAAAAATTTTAATGCTTATTTACTTTTGAGAGAGAGAGAGAGAGAGACAGAGCATGAACAGGGAAGGGGCAGAGAGAGAGAGGGAGACACAGAATCCAAAAACGGCTCTAGACTCTGAGCTGTCAGCACAGAGCCTGACATGGGGCTCGAACTCATGACCTGTGAGATCATTACCTGAGCCGAAGTCCGATGCTTAAATGACTGAGCCACCCAGACACCCCAGAAGTGATTTTTAAACATGAAAACTTGCTCAACCTCAGGCAAAATAAAAATTTAATAGTACTCTGTGTAGACAAGAGTGTTAGGAAAAGCATATATAATTGTGTGTATTGTATTAGCGATTACAAGTTATTTGGAGACTAATTTGGCAATCTCTTTCCTTCAGGAGTCATCCATTCTACTACTAAGAATTTACCCTGGAGATAAATCTGTTCCAAAGTGTCATACATGTGCAGACAATTAACAAAGGACATAAAAGTCTAACCATATCCAAAGTGTCCATCAGTATGAGACTGGATAAGTGAATTAGAATTCAATCATATAAATGGAACCTACGAGGCAGACAAAAATGAACAGACATGAAGCAATCCCCAAGATAAGACAGGTGAAAGAGCAAGGGAAAGAGTAGTGAATACGGTATGCTATCATCATGCAAAGAAAATGATGCATACACATAAGATTGTCTCTGGAAGTATTTACAACAAACTAACGACAGGGATCGACTGAGAACGGGAGGCAGACGGAAGGCATTGGGTGCAAATAAAACTTAGCCCATTCGCGTGTATACTCCTTTAATGTTTATCTTAGGCATGAATAAACATGCACTTGATGCACATGAATAACCAAGTAGTCCAAGTTAAATGGAATTGGCCAATGAGTGGGAACAGATTCAGCACTAGCTCAATGGATTTAAAAGTTTTCCAATGCAAATGGTCTTCAAGTTCATGAAGTGTTCATTCACCACAGCAGGTGGCAGTGTTAATACATGCAAAGAGCTGGAAATGGCGCCTTGGGACATCTGGCCAGAAAGAGAATGGTTTGCTCGTGTTTGAAATATGCTTAGATTTATTCCTTGGTTTTCAGAATTTTGTGCCACAAGGGACCTTGGCAATTATTTAATCCAATATCCTTGCTTTATTCTCAAACGCTGGGACCGAGAAGATGTTCAGCAGATCCTGTGCAACGGAGCCAGACAGAACCCAAGCCTCCCAATTGTTTTACCATAAGGACATGGTGGGACTGAGGCTCACAATCCGTTTATGATTCTTGTTTTAAATTTCAGTTTTCATCAGTCTGGCTCTGCTGTTGAAAAAAAGAAAGTCAGATAACTCACTCTGAGTTGCAGACACACGAGTTTTGTGGTCTGTAAAAATAAGCCTTTCCCTCCGGCCTTTTATAAAACATATCTTTTTAAGAAACAATTCAGCGTCATATTTGCTTTGTTCTCATAATATTAGTCGTTGTGTGGTTCAGTCTCACGTGATTGGTTTTCCTCTTGTGCCAAGTATTAGTCATATTGATTAGTCCTGTCTCTGTGTGTTTTCTCTTCACTTCTTTAGTTGTTGAGAAAATACTCTGCCTCCTTTTCTCAGTTTATAGGGATCCTTGTTTCGCTCATGGTGCGAAGAAGAAAGTCAGAGGTCAACTGCATGGTCTCAATTGTTTAGTAACAACTGTGTATATTTGCCCACCGTGGGGTGCTCCAGAAGAGCATTTCCTCCCTACGTACTGTTTTCTGTTCTGACGGTATTGCTCCTGAGCTCTAGAATGGGGGTTGCTGTCTATGTCACCAGCACCGTCAACCCCAACTTCTACCCATTGATGGGAACAAATAGAAAAGGGGTGAAGGATAAGTGAGGGTCATGGCCTCCACCTGCTGCGACAAAGCTCTCTCCCACTCTGGTCCCCTCTACTCTAGTCAGGGGAGGCAGATGAAGACAGGAAGTGACACTGACAACGGACAGAGGGTGGCCTGGTGAGACAATGGCAAGGGGTCCACCCCAGGAGTAATGGTGCCTATTTGGCCGGATATTTCTTGGAACTATCTCGGCCTAACCCTTACCTTCCCAATTCTCTGACATTCTGTGTGATTTAAGATGCATTCAACTGGTTTAGGTCTGAAGTCATGAGGCATGTCTATTTTATCAGCGTAAGAGTCAGAACACATGAATGGTAGCCCCTGTTCTCACATATGTTATATATATTTTTAACGACAAGTGGACCCAGCAAAATCAGTCACCTGGATGGTAACAAGAATTCTCTAATTCCTAACATGTACAACATAGGCTTGGACGGCAGCGGCGTTTTCAAAGTGGCACAAATGTGAGAATCCCTGGAGCCCTTCTTGAAAATAAAAGATGTTGCGATCTCACCCTTGGAGACGTTTCTTCAGAAAATCTAGAATGGGGCCGAAATTTTGTGTTTTTAACAAGAACTTCTCAATGGTTTTCATTATCAAGAACGTGTCAGAATAGTTCAGAAAATCTTGCAACCCGTTAAATGCTATGATAGTTTCCTCCTGCCATTGTTCTCCTTTGTCTCTTGGGTTCTTCTCTTTGACCTTGTCCTTCCTCCACCTTTGCGGGTTTTACACAGACACAGGCTGATTTCCCAACTCCAGCTAACAATCGCTGTCCGACGAATGGTTTCTGTTCTTTGATACTGTGCCCTGCTGGAGAGGTACCATTTGCCCCTTCACGTCCACTCTCCACCCTTCTCCACCTTGACCCCTGTTGTTGAAATGAACTTTAGACAATGTCAGTGGGCTCCTTTGTCCTCGGACTTCCGACTGGGTTTATCCAATGGGAGGCATCAGCAGGGGAGCGGAGAATGGGAGAAGAATAACATTGGGTTATTTTTCAGCCTCACCCCCACTCCCTCCTGATGACTCACAGGATCCCTGTAAGGCGGCCGTGACCTTCCACAGTCCCCTCAGAGGCCTTTCTTAGAGAGAAGACCTACTGGGATTTCTTCAGGCTGCCAGTTGGAAATGTTGTAACTCTAACGCTGCAGCCAGCCCCAAGTTACTATCTTGCCTTTTGTAGATACTCCGTAACCCTCCCCAAGCCTTCTTACCTTACTCTTTTTCTTCTTTTTTTAAAAGAAGCTCTATGCCCAATATGGGGCTTGAACTAAAGAACTCAAGCTCAAGAGTCACATGTTCTACGCACTGAGACAGCCAGGTCCTTTCCAAGCCTTTTAATTTTTTTTTTAATTTTTATTTATTTTTGAGAGAGAGAGAGAGAGAGAGAGACNATATTCTACACACTGAGCCAGCCAGGTCCTTTCCAAGCCTTTTAATTTTTTTTTTTAATTTTTATTTATTTTTGAAAGACAGAGAGAGAGAGAGAGAGAGAGAGAGAGACAGCATGTGAGCAGGGGAGGGACAGAGAGAGAGGGAGACACAGAATCTGAAGCAGGCTCCAGGCTCCAAGCAGTTAGCACAGAGCCCAATACAAGTCTTGAACTCATGAACTGCGAGATCATGAAGGAGCTGAAGTCTGATGACTGAGCCACTTAGGTGCTCCCCCAATCCCAAGCCTTAAATAGTCGCTTTGTTAAAATTTCCTCAGGTACACTGAGTATGGCATTTCTGCTGCCAGGACTTTGACGGGGACCATAATTTACCTTTATTCTCTTTCATATGTGTTATTTATATGAGAAGGGCTTTCTTGTTTCTTATTAGGAATAATAGACACGGTAGACATAGAATTAGAAATGAAAAGAACAGAATTCTAGAATTTCAATGGCTTTCAATTATACCTGATCTAGCTTACCACTTAAATGCTATACTTCATAAAATAGATCTGCTTCATCCTGCTCATTACAACTTTTCAAATATTTACTGGCAATTGTCATTTTCTCATCTAACCTAAATATTATCAGTTCCTTCAACAATTCTTCATGTAGCATGGTTTCTAGGTCCTTCTCCAGCCTGGCCATTGAATATGTTCCTCTGGCTACATTCTTAAAATGTTTAGAGAAACATTTGCAAAGAAAGTCAAATGTGGATGAAATCTCGCTGAGCTGGAGAAGAACCCAGACCTCCCTACCTGAAAAGCACAGACCAAGGTTCTGACCATCAACTGGAGTTTCCAACTTGAAAACAGGTGCATGAGTGGAGGCAGGACTTCCTGCTGGAGGGGAAGCACACACATATCATCACTACACTTCTTGCATGTCACACACAGTTCTACTCTTGATTTATACTTTACTTTTTCTTCTGTACTTTTCTTTCTTTAAAAAATTTTGAACATTTATTTATTTTTAAGAGACAGAGTGTGAGTGGGAGAGTAGCAGAGAGAGACACACACACACACACAGAGTCCAAAGCAGGCTCCAGGCTCTGAGCTGTCAGCACAGAGCCCAACGTAGAGCTCAAACTCACGAACCATGAGATCATGACGTTAGCTGAATGTCCAACTGACTGAGACTCTCAGGTCCCCCTCGTTTCTACTAACGATGAACAGGAATGGAATTCTAGTCAGCCCAAGAATGAAAATGAAAAAGAAGAGTGCTTTAAATTCCCATGGTCTGGAAATTCGCAGTCTCCTTACCCCCTACCAATCCAGAGCCCTCCCTTGGGCTTCTAATTTTCGGGTCAGAGATAACTAGGTCATTTGTGCAGCACAAGAAATTTTCTTGAGTGCTGAGCTCCTCTGACCCTTAGACTCAGATTCTGCAGACCTCAAAGTCAGGGAATACCGTGAACCTTAGATTGCCTAATTCAGGAAAATCAGAGGACCCAAGGAGAAAGATCTTTGTCCAAAATTACAGAGTAATTTACTGGTCAAGCCAGGATTAGAATCCAGATCTCTTTCCTCTCTGTAATGCTACCTTTCTTTTCAGTTAATTTTCCCCATTCTTTTACCGCAGATTACAAAACTGAAATGAAGAAACCAATACTGCTAGTACCCAAGACATCCAAGTCAGATGGGGCAGCAATTGAATTGCACAACTGCCTTGAAAGCACTGGGGAAAGATAGCTATGTGCACATTACATTTGACACACCTCAGGGATGAAGCAAACCATCATTTTATTTAGAGGGTTCAACTACCTGTCCCATATGAGTTTGAATTCTGTAGATACAAATATTTTCAATCAACTGAGCCAAGATACTAAAAAGAAAGTTCACGTTAACAGATTCCTGAGTTTAAATCTCCAAATTTAGACACAGAAAATGTATGATTTACAAGCTACAAAGCGGAATCAGAGCTTGACTCTTATTCCTGTGTTCTTTCACATGCACTGTGCTTATTTCCTGTATGACTGTGCACTCCTTTCTGAACCGGCTCTCCGAATAGGGGTTCAGATATTTGCATATAGCATTTAATACAACTTCATCATAAGATTCAAGGTAAGTATCTCCTTTATTAAATGAGAAAAGGAAGGGGCTGACATCAATATTATCCTAAAAACTACTACTAGTTACAGGTACTGCCTGGCTAAACTAAATGTGAAGGACTTGACAGATAAAGTGTAGAGAACTATCAATGAATTCTAACCGGCTAATAGGAAAAGGTGGTAAAATTTGAAATGCCCTAACAAAAGTCTATTTGCGTCCACTATTCTGAGCTGAACTATAAGGCAAGAGAGAGTCTGACGCTAAGAGAAACTCTTCATAGCAATTTAGGGGAAATGACTGGGTAAGCTGAAGAAACCACTTCCGACAGCTGAATTTTAAGACTCTGGAAGATCAATAGGGCAAAAGTAATCAAAATTACAGCAGATGCTGTTGGAGAGTGCCAGAACCTCGAGTGCATCAGATGATCCCAAACTGAGCAAGCTCATGCAATTCCAGGTGGCTGAACGCCTCCCAGGGGCAAATCACCGTGATATCTGCAGGAGAGGGAAGAAGAACTTGTGAGTCGGCCTCACCACCACCACCCCCCCAGCCCTCCAGAGTCTCTTCTGCTCAGAAAGACATCCTTTGGGCAGAGACACCTCACTCCTCTCTCCTATTTGTTGTCTCAGCAACCAGGAAGTTATCTAGAATGGCCCTGCAGCCCAGGAAGGATCAAACCAATTGCTTAGTTAATCCCTTAGAGGGTTCTGATGCCCCCAGAACAGACCCCACTAAGTAGGCATCTTCATCAGTTTCATTCTGCACCTCTTTGAAGAGATGACCCCAGGCTTTGGGCTGGAGCTAGCCTGAGGGGGTGCACACCACTGATCAAATGGGGTGTCCCCAAAGCACAACTACTATGGAAGAAACACAAGTGGAATTCTAGTGAGGCCAAGGGTTAAAATGGGAAATAGAAGCACTTTACTTCCCCATGATCTGGAAATCCACTGCCTTCTTACCCCCTACCAATTCAGATGCACTCCTTGGGCTTCTCTGACTCACTCTTTCATTCCTTTATATTTTGAAATGCCTCCTACGTCCAATCACATACTGAGAAATAATCTCAAGACACCTATTAATCCAATTTTTGCTTCAGGCAATAAAATATTATTATCCCTGAATTACAGAGAAGCTGACTGGAACCAAAAAAGATTAAATACCTATTTTTAAAAAATCAGAGTTACAAGGATAGGGCTAGAACCAAGCCAAAGATCTCAGTGTAAAGCTCTTTGCAGTATTCCAAATATGTTGGCAGAGTTAAACGTAAGCCCAGAGCAAACCGACTGGTCTTCTACACATCTGGCCAAACTACAGAAGAAGCTGACTTAAAAGAATAGCAAAGTGAGCTCTGTAAAGTAGCTAGAAAATGAATTTGGCATCCCATGGGTGGCATTTGACAGCAAAAAGCAAATACACTGAGAATTGCCTGGTAAGGACACTGATTGCTGATTATATCATTTGTCAAAAGAATATCAGATGAGTTTAAAACACGTTCACACAAAAACCTGCCCAATTGTGTTTATAGCAGTATTATTCATAATTGTGAAAACTTGGAGGTAACAAGATGTCTTTTGATAAAAGAAGCAAACTCTGATACATCCGTACAATGAGATATAATTCAGCGGTAAAAAGAAATGAGCTGTCATGGCACATGGGACATGGAGGACCCTTAAATGAATAAACATCGCTAAGTGAAAGAAATCGGTCTGGAAAATCTATATACTGTGTGATTCTAACCATACGACAATCTGGAAAAGGCAACACCCTTGAGAATGAAAAGATCTGTGGTTGTCAGTGGTTTGTGGAAGGTGGGAGAAGGGGGAACAGATGAAGCTCAGGGGATTTTCAGGGCATGTATTCTGTATGTACCTGTAATGACGAGTACACAACATTATGTGTGCCAAAACCCATCGAACTGTACAACACAAAGAGCAAACTCTAATATAAGCTATGGATGTGAGTTCATAATAATGTTATCAATACTTGTTCATCAACCAACGTGCCACACTCATGCAAGATGCTAATAATAGGAAACCATGTGCACGGGGAGAAAGGTGGCAGAGGGGGCATGTAGGAGCTCCATACTTTCTACTTAAGTTTTCTGTAAGCCCAAAACTGCTCTAACAAACAAAGTTTAATATTTTTAAAAGGAATATCCACTAATTTGCATTCATTAGCCAACAAATCAAATGATTGTAGTCAACTAGAAATATCGTACTGGATACACTCAGCGTGCGAGCCCTGTTCTGGGTGCTAGAGGATGTGTAAGAAGAGGAAGTTGGTTACGGAGTGGTTGGCCAGGCCTCACCCTTGTTTCCAGAACTTCACTGTGGGGCCTCAGATTGTCCCTTAATTGCTCTCTGTCTCAGGTTTCTCTTCCAAAGAAATTATGAAGTTGGGATAGACTAACCCTGAGAATCTTTTTACCGTGGAAGTCTACAACTCACCATTATATGTTCTCAAGAGTTGTCTAATAGAACAAGAGGGTTTAGTAACTCTGGCCCTTACCTTGATTCCTCTTGGAGTTTTTGCTCCTGAGCACACATCACATGTACTTACTAAGGAAGTAAAACTAAACCCCACATTTCTGTGTCTTCAAGGATCTGCTGCCTTAGGTATTTCTTTTAACTTTTCACAGCCTTTTGAGGCCTAAAGTATGTATAGTGGTGAAATTCCCAGTGAAAGTCCACATCTTTGGGTGACTCACCTGTTCCTAGCCCCTCCATGCCTGGAATGTCATCTCCAAACCTGGGGGGGTGGGTGGAGAAAAATTAAAAATTAGCTGACCATAGAGTGAAAAGATCTTGGAATGAGTCATATACAGAGCTTCCTGACAAAAAGGGAAGAGATTTAAGTTTTTTCTTTGTGAAACACCTTTTATTTGCATTGACCCAGAACAAAGGCAAAGTCACTCAGGCTGTTTTCAGACAGTGTGTCCCCTTGGAGAGAGATTTTCCTGTAAAAATTTAGCCTAAGACAACTGAGAGCCAAAGAGAACCATTATGGGGGCAATGTAGCCAAGCTCCACTTTTAAAAATAGAAATTAGAATGAAAACACAGTATGAAATGCATTAAAATGATTAACTCATCCATTTGGTCAGTTATCCAAAAACATTTATCAAGCATTTACTCTTTGTCAGGCATCCTATTGAGCATAGGGAATTAAGGAAAAAAATAAATAAATTTTCTCTGAGAGATTTCAATCTCCAAGAACAGATGGAAATAAACAAATGTAATGTAAAATAATACAAGTTATTATCGCTGAATGTACGAAATGCAAGCACGGAAATAATGATCACACTGTTGAATAAGAGAGTCAGTAGTGGTGTCAAAAAAGGAAATTAACAAATGAGTGTATGTTAAAGGATAAATAGGGTTTGGGACCAAAAGAGAAAGAGAAAAGCAAAGAACTGAAGACATAACATTTGTAGCCATAAAAATAAACTTAATAAACTCTGTGTTCTGGAAATGGTCAGTGTTTTAGTATTCTACATTAAATCACAGGGTGTACTGGTAAAGAGGAGTAGTCGAGAAGAGTCTGGAAGGTCAAGTCGAAGTTTGCTGTGATAGGCCCCATTTGCCATGCTAAACGTCACCACAGACCCGGTTGCTGAGGGAGAAAGGATTTCAGGGCTAAAGACACAGTTCAGCAAAGATTGTGGTAAAGAGGAAAATAGAGGAGAGTGTGGAAGTCTTTGTAAGTCTGTTTAATTTTGTGAGCATTAGGTTCTCAAAACCAAAGCAGTCTTTTTTTTTTTTTAATGTTTTATTTATTTCTAGGAGAGAGAGAGAGAGAGAGACAGCGTGAGCAGGGGAGGGTCAGAGAGAGAGGGAGACACAGACTCTGAAACAGGCTCCAGGCTCTGAGCTGGCAGTCAGCACAGAGCCCGACGCGGGGCTCGAACCCACGAACCGTGAGATCATGACCTAAGCGAAAGTCGGACGCTTAACCGACTAAGCCACCCAGGCGCCCCAAAACCAAAGCAGTCTTATGGGGGAAAAAATAGAAAATCTTCCTTTTAGTTTGGTCTTACCCTTTCACACCTTTCTTGGGAGGTTTGCTTTTGAATTGACGAGTTTGCCTCTGCTTGAACTTGGGGGGCCCTTTGCGTGGGGTAGTGGGACCCTGGCTTGAAGCTGGTGGAGCCAAAGTGCTGTTGTCACTCATTCTTACGTCCTTGGGTATCTGATGGTTCTCTTTCAAGCTCCTTAGACAGTGAGAGGAAAAAAGAAACCTTTTAGTGTATAGGGACCATTGCTTCTTAAACCCTCATTGGACACACCAGAAAAACAGGATTTTGTGGGATGTAGACTGACAATTAATAGATTTAAAAACCCCAAAATCTAAATCGGTCTATTGTTTCAATAAATTGTCACTAGCTTTCTCTGTGTCACTAGTTTTCTAATTTATTATGATATATACTTCTCTGTAATCACCAGTTCCACCATCTGTAAAGAGAGGGAAATGAGCTAAAAGCTAACTACAGTCTTTACAGCATGGATAGGTTCTTTAAACTTTACATATTTTTCCACCCCACTGCAAAATAACCTGACTCCGAATATTTATTGGCTCACATTTTATGGGCTTCTTTCTTTATAATCCTGATTTTTGTCTAATCTTCATGTGTTCAAGATACTTCTCTGCTTAGTTCTGGGGGATAACACCTTAGCAATGTGGACAGGGCAGCTCTGCACCAGGGATATGAACACCCACATAGTGTTCAATCCATTCCTGTACACACACACACACACACACACACACACACACACACACACACAGGGACATCAATGGAGGGTGATTAAGTAGTAAATTTGTGCTTTAACTGCATATCCAGACATGAGGTTCTTAAGCCACACATTTCTCAGAAATGCTCTGCATTTTCTCCTATCTAAATCATGGACTTATCCAGCGTGACTTTCACAGACTGATTTTAGCTACAGAAATGTACATTGTCATTCTTCAAGTACAAATAGAGAGCGGCTAACAAGCTAAATTTTTAAAATACATGTGCTAAGCTAAAGGGTGACATTTTTTCTTTTTCCTTTTGCATCACAAAGCTGATAACACTTATCCTAGGAAGCAAGATTCTGGAAAGTGCCGAAGAACTTCGAAGTAGCCTTAATCTCCTACCCTGAGCCAAACGCTCCCATACTCTCAACTTGGAAGATTTATATAATCTGTAACTTATAGATTTATGCTAATATTATTAGCTTCAACTCTCCCTGACGATCTTTAGTCCATGCTAACCATCTTTCTCTTTTTCTGCCACACTGAACATCTCTCAAATCTTATATTGTGCGACTTTGAGTTCATCAACTTTTCCTGATTACTTTCAAATCAGGTTAAATTCCTATCCTTGCCGAAAGATATTTTTTCCTTATCTTCTTTTCCCAACTTACTATTTTTAGTTTCTCCTGCTGGTTCACAAGTTCTTCAATGGAAGCAGGTTGACTAATCTGTGAGTGGGTCCCAGGGATGGTGAACCTGGGTAGGGCTCCGGATCACTTGCTTATGCCATGAGTTTTATCTCAATTCCCCACTGGAATGTGTCCCGTACAGTTGTTTTTTAAGTTTTCATTCACGTGTGTGGCCTCAGAACCTACAACAGTGCCTGAAGCTTAGCAGATGTGTCATATATATTTGTTGAATGGGTGAATAAAGAAGTGAAGAAATAGAACTAATATTTTGGACACTGGGTTGTAAGATCCTGACCCCGTGACTTCTCCATCAAACCATAGAAAAGGCATCGTTGGCCTCCATCTCACAAAGCTCTCAGTGGCTTTAGGAAATGGGCTGCCAGGTCCTTTGCTCACTGAATCCAGTTCTTGTGCTATGGACCCTCTTCTGCCCTGGTAAACAGGCAAAGTTTGTGCCTCATCCAAAAGTGGTGGGGACCGCGGAAATAGCTAGTAGGCAGCCAAGAGCCGCAATATTCTCAGAGTTTACCACCAGTAACTGACACATCCCAACTCTGACAAAGTCATAGTGGAAACTAGAGAATTTCTCCCAGATCAAGGGTTTTTGACTTCTCAATTCTTTCAAAATAATAAGACACAACAAATTTTCCTTTCTCTCATCTGGAGAGTTTACTAGGATTAAGATGACCAGCTTTAGCAAATAAAAATACTGGACACCCAATTAAATTTGAACTTCAGATAAATAACAAATCGGGTTTTTTTTTAAAGTATAAGTATATCCCAGATATTGCATGGTATATATTTATACTAAGAGAACTATTCTTTGTTTATCTGAAAATTCTAATTTTACTGGACATATTCTGTTTTAATGAGCAAGTCTAATTAGGATCCCACTAAGTTAGATTCAGAGTCTATAATATGAGGGCCTAAGGTAAACTGATCTGTCAAATTATACTTTGAGGGCCATGTAATGTAAAGAGAATGTGCTTGGGATGCCCGGGTGGCACAGTCGGTTAAGTGTCCAACTCTTGATCTTGGCTCAGGCTATGATCTCACAGTTCGCGGGTTTGAGTCCCACATTAGGCTCTGTGCTGATGATGTAGAGCCAGGCAGTTTGGCATTCTGTCTTTCCTCCTCTCTGCCCCTCCCCTGCTTGCGTGCTCTCTCTCTCTCTCTCTCAAAAATTAATTAACTAAAAAAGAGAGAGAATGTGCTTTAGAATCAAATAGACATAATTTCAAATTCCTGTCTCACAAAACTGTCTGTGTGACCTTGGATAAATTGCATAACTTCTCTGGCCCTCATTCCACCTATAAAACCAATCAAATATGACTTCTTTTTAGAGTTATGGGGATAATTAAAAGGCACAATATAAATGAGAAATCAGAAAAAAAGAGTGACTATAATGGACCTTCTATAAGTAGAGGAAGCCAGGCAAACAAATCTACGATGATGACACGAGTTCATCTGCACTCTTACACCTGTTCTCCTGGGCCAACTGCTGAAAAGCTCTTGTCATGCACCAGAGAGGTGACCATTATTCAGCACTTGCTGGGTAATCCTCTGCATCCCTCAAACACCCTGACTACTCATTTATGCCTGGCCTTGAAATTCTGTCTTAAACCTCCCTTGGATTCCTTTGACATCCCTAACAGCAGTCCCGAAGAATGTAAAAATCACACTTGATTTCCATCTTTCCTTGATTATACTTCCCCTTTTTTTTCTTGTAAGTTTCTTTTGCATGTTTGCATATATAATTTTGAAGCGACACCTCTGGGTTTGGACAGAGTTCCTGTCTAGTCTAGATGTGATGCATTATGTAAAAGAATTCTCTTCAGAAAGTTACATAACTTAATCCCTGGATCTTCATGACCTTCAGGGCTTGCACTATGGAAAATAAGCTTGTGTTTAGTGTGCCTTTCACGTACAACATTTCATATTTGAGTACAAAGGACAGTCAACTAACCCGTAGAGTGTTTCTGTCGTAGAGGTGCCCTCTTGTTCTCCCTGTTCAACCTTTGAGAGGAGCAGAAGAAATATGACTTTCTCCTGCCGTGGAAGTTAGCGTTGTCTGCCACAGATTGCACCAAAGGCTAAATTTATCTTGGCGGTGCTTTCCTACAAAGTAAAAAGGTATCTCCCAAGCTAAATAATCCTGCATCTAGAGTCAGATTTGATTTTACCTATAAAAGGATTTTTGCCTCCCATAAGCGTCAAGTAGTTCATTCCTTTGTGACGCAGAATGGCTTTCTATTTTTACAGTAATGTTAGCCCTTCCTCTTTTGAAGATGTTGAAGTGTGGTTCTGCAGGAAGAAGTGGATGCAGCAGAGTAATATGTGAAGGCGTAGTCGGTAGGAAATCAGGGTTGGTGTCAAAGCAGCGGAGCTCAGCTGTAGATGACCTACAGAGGATGGTCATTTACAACTTCCAGCTAAGGAAGAGCAGTTCCAGAAGGTCAGGATCTCGGATGCTGCTAATATCGCCCCAGACTTCCAGTGCCTCCTTCTCAGCAAACACACAGGCCAACAGACAATCCTATTGTTGAGGGGCTATAGGAGAGGGGTTGGGAGGAAGAAAGGTGCAGGAGGGCTCTCTCTGCACTGATGGGGTTGAGCCCGTAAGTGTCACCAGGGTTCTGCTGAAGCAGAGAGAATCAAATAACTTGGAGAGCCAAGGAAGACTCAAATCAAAGTCATGAAAAGATAAAAACAAAATTTCGACAAGTACCTTCCTTCAGATTGGAACAAACAAACACTTTAACCTCAGAGGGAGAAGGCTGAGCCACCCACACTGCACCGGGTCATGCCTGTGCTGGCTCTTGGCTCTCTTCCTTCCTATCCTTACACTCTCATGTCCCCTGTCTTGTGCCTCGGTCTTTTTCAAGCACATCCCAGGAGTAAAGAACTGTTTGCTCTGTGGTCATTTCGTGCCCCAAATCCTTCCTTTCCCAGAAAACTGTTTGCCATGGAACCACAAAAAAAAAAAAAAAGGAGGGTCAGTGTGGAGTTCTTTCCAAACGAATTTAGTAATCAAGTTTTGCAATGACCTTGAAACGATCAAGTCTTACTTACTAGCTTGTTACACATTATAAGGCAGTTTGAGTGTATTTCTTTCATGTTTTCTCCAAGTTTCATTCCCGGCCCCAGTCCAGGCCCACAGGTTCAGTGTGTCCTCTTCTTCCATTTCTTGATTTTAGAGCCAGATCAACCCCTACCCCCAAAGCCCTTCAATTATAACCTGCGTAAACACCACAAGTTGAGAAATACTCACGGGGCCGAATGTTGCTCTCGTAAAGAGTCCAGTTGTCGTCTTCACAGCAGATGAATGAAGGGTCTTTGCGTCCCAATTTATCTCCCTGTAATACCCACATGCTTCTTAATCCCACTGTTAGGAGCTTAGAGAACCAGCCCAGGTGCAAAGAAGTTGGAAGAACAAGAGGTGAGGCTGGGACAGGTTTAGGAGTTTTCTGACGATTGAATACTCTCACAAAACTTACCTGGGCACTCTCCTGTCAATAAGTAGGCGTTGAGTTCACAAACAAACACACACAGTGTTGATATCCAAGGGTATATTTCCAGCTTGTGATTCAATATCTCTTGTCTTCCTCCATTCCCACTGTTAGTCCTTCAGTCTTTCAATTACATTGAACCACTAATACTAATTTGTACCTCTCTTTATACAGATCTTAGCCCCTATGCTAGAATCATTAAGCTCTTTTGACACATTTATCATAAATAAAGTGACTGATTCAAGACTGCCTATAAAGTTGGGAGAGAAGCCAGGAGCAAGGCTCAAATCTGAGAATACCTTACATATTTCAGCCATCTGTCTACTATAGTACATACAGCAAAGCAGATGTAGACCAAGAGACCTGTGTTGCTGGTTCTCTAATACCTTGCCAGTGGATTGTAACATGCCTTCCCTAAATTGTCACTTGTTAGAGAATCGCACTCCATTAGATGATAAAGAAAGAAGGTCAATTTATCCTTCCCACGCAGGGAAAGATTCTGAACCAGGGGCCCCAAGCAGATTATATGGGCAGCTAAACAGCTCATGGGGTTTTCTGATAAGCTTTCCTTTGGTCTTTACCAAACATAGAGGAGTTTTGAAGCAGCAGATGCTTCGCAGAGCTAGCAGAGTGTCTGGTGTCTGGATGAGGCTTTCCACTCCCATCTCTGTGTCTCCATTACCACTGAGATCTTCCTCTGCTCTTACACACCAGGCACATGGATACTGAGATTCTTATCTGTCAAACCCTCACCCATTCTGTTTCTGTGTTGAAGGACTGCAATTCATACAGGCGGTGAAAAGAGCAATGAGCTGAATGTTCTCGAGTGTTGCTACTCAAAGTGTAACGGCATTCCCACCACCCGAGCGTTTGTTAGAAATGCAAGACTTCAGGCCCTGCTCCAGACTTACTGACCCAGAAGCTGCCTTTTAACGAGGCATCAGAGCTTGCATATTAATGTCCAAAAAGTACTATGGTAGCCCCATATGCAGACCTGGCTTTACCACGTCTCTGCTTTGTGACTAGATTGCCACCTCTTCAGGTCTCAGTTTCCTCATGTGTCATATGCCATAATGTGCCGAGGTTCTCAATTTCTTCCACCCCAACATACTTGACAAAGATAAGCCACATTGATCAGTAGCCGGATTTGTAACCAGTGACTCTCAATGTTGGAAGGAGGGAGAGGGTTGTGCCATGACTACTCTTGCTCCCAGGGAGACCCAGAAGAATGGAGAGTGAAGAGTGAAATGTGTGGGGCAAGGCAAAGTCTATAGTTTGAAAAAACTCTCCTAAAGTGATTCTAATATAGCTTTCAAGGGTTTAGGATTAGAAAAATCTTAAATTTCTTTAAAGATTTAAAAACTTCTATTGTATCCAGTTCCGGACAAAGATGGGGTAGATATACTTCTTTCCATTCCTCTTGCTAAAATTCTTGGGTATTACATGTGGAACAAATATAACAATATTTTAAATGGTCAAGAGAAGATAGATCAAGTAGGCAACTTGGGACTCAGGGAACAATCCGGCAGTGAATTCCTTGAGTTCCCTTTGTGCCTCGTATATCTTGAACTAGATGTAAGAGAAGCAGCAACCCAGAACACAAACAGGAGCAGAATATATATATTCTATTCTCAGAAAGCCTACTGTCTCTAGACAAATAACCAGGAAAGATGTAATCTAGTAAGGCAGAAAATGAGTAGAAAAAAATTACTCAATGCCATGGAAACAAATCCAACATCAACAAATCCAGTATCACGGGGAGGAAAAAAGGCCAACATCAACCCCATCAGCACAAGCAGAGTAAAGAGACTTCCATCCTGGCCCAGCTATAATTAAGTAAGCCTACCCCACCCCTACCTGGGTAGTATCAGAGAAGACCACACGAGGATCTTAAACTTTCATCTCCCACCAGTGATAATGAGGTACTCTCTTCCTTCCTACCAGAGTGGTATCAGAGGAGGCCAGATGAGGAATCTTAATTTTCATCACTATTCAGCAATAGCAAGGTATCTAAAGGAGAACAAAATGAAAATTTTACAACTGAAAAATACAATAACCAGCATAAAAAATTCAATGGATGGGCTTGACAACAACAACAAAAAAAAAGAGTGTAAAAAACTCCATGGATGGGCTTGACAGCAGAAAGGGAAAAAAAAGACCTGGAAAACTAAAAGATCTAATATTCACGTCATCGGAGTTCCGGGAGAGGTGAAAAGGATGAGGCTAAAAAAGTATTTGAAGAAATGATGACTAAAAATTTCCTAAATATGGTGAAAGACATGAGTCTATGGAATCAAGAAGCTAGGAAACCCCAATGAGATAAAAACTGTCACCTCTGTCCAGAAATTTATCCTTCAGGAATGAAAGGAAATAAAGACATCATAATAAAGAAAGACTAAGGCAATCTTTCCCCAGAAGACCTACCCTAAAATAAATGATAAAGGAAGTTCTTAAAACAGAAAATACACAATATGAGAGAGAGAGGAAGAGAGAGAGAGGAAGGAAGGGAGGGAGGGAGGGAGGGAGAGAGAGAGAGAGAGAGACCTCTGAACATCTAGAAAAAAGAACAAAAAGAGATCGTATGGGATACATACAAGGGGAGTGTGGAAGACAGGACCCTCAACCACACTCAGCAAGGTCTTGTGCAGAATGAAACAGTGTTCAAGACTTTGTGAAGTTCTAAAGATCTGGTCATTTTGTATCTTTAGGAAATGTTCCTGTTCCAAGTGGCTCCTCTTGCTAACTATTCCTCCTGTCTTAGATGATTTGAGTAGCCTGGCCTATCAGCAGTAAATACTCACTGCCTCTGTCAGACAGAACAATTCTACCAGATCACTTCATTGGTCATTGGCTAGCTTAGTCATGGCGTGCTTTTGATTAGTTGCTTTTCTCTGATCTTATCATTCAGGTAATGGAGTCACGTGGCTCTAAACAAGCTGATTGATGACCAAGAAATTTCTCTAGACAAACTTTGATCGTGCTAGACCCTCTAAGATTTCTAAGACATAAGAGATAAGGCCAACATGCTTTTCCCATGCCGGGAAAAGAAAAGGAATTATCATTGATAGATGTAATGAAATAGATAAATATTAAGCACCTTTTGCTAAGTGAAAGAACCCAGAGTTGAAAGGCTCTAAACTGATTTCATTAATGACATTCAGAAAAGACAAAACGATAAGGTTGAAGAACAAATCTGTGGCTGCCAGGGAGGGACAATGCAAGGGATTTTAGAGGGCGATGAAATTATTTGGTATCTTGACTGTAGTGGTGGATTTATAAATCTATGCATTTGTCAAAACACACAGAAGTCCACACCACAGAAAATGAGTTTTACTATATGCAAATTTAAAACAAGTATCATAAAATACCTTTTGTGAAAAAATTATGTTTCATAGCTCTATAATCCTCGGTTCTTGATCTTTTCTGACAGATGGTAAAGTATTATTAATCATATACAGAAAAAGAGTTAAAGGGCACGTACTAAGTAATTAGAGAGTGATTAAAATTTTAGCTGTCCTATAAGCTCCTTACACAAGTGCTAATCTCTAATCCTTCTTTAGTGTTTCTTAAAATACCTTTGAGTAGGAAGACACATATCAAAGACACATTCCTTCCGCATTTAGATTCTCCTAGACTGAGAGTCCCTTTCTGATCAATACACAGTGGACCCCAGAAAGAAATACCCTAAATGTGAAGGAGGAAGGTATAAGGCTGACCCCACCTTCTCTTAATATCCTATCATATTTATGCATTTTCCAGATCAACACTGCAAATCTTGAAAAACTAACTTATTAAATAAAACTACAATACTCTTTTTCAGAAAATGGAGAAGAGGGAACAGTTATCAACTCCTTTCATGAAGCCAGTTCGACCTTCATAAAATTTTTTAACACTAAAACCAAAGATAGTAAAAAGGAAAAATATTGACCAAACTCTCTCATGAATTTAGATGTAAAAATCCTTAACAAAATATTAACAAATCAAATACAGAAGTACATAAAAATAGTACACCATGGTCAAGTGGGATTTATCCCATGTATGCAAGACTATTTAAAACCCAACTAACATAATGTACTATATCAACAGACTAAAGAAGAAAAATCATATGATCATATCAATTGACACAGAAAATTTATTTGGCAAAACCTAGTGCCTATTTATGACAGCTCTTAGCAAACTAGAAATAGGAACTCATATAGAGCATCTACCAAAAAAAAAACAAAAAACAAAACAAAAAAAAACCTACAGTTAACCTCATACTTAATTGTGAAAGGCCAAATGCTTTTTCTCTAAGATCAGGAACAAGTCAAGAATGTCTGCTCTCATCACTCTTATTCAACATGATACTGAAAGTTCTGGCCAATGCAATCAAGCATAAGAAAAATGGAAAGCATACAATTTGGAAATAAAGAAATAAAACTTTCTATTTACAGATGGCATGACTGTCTACATAAAAAATCCTAAGGAATCTGCATTTTAAAACTATCCTATAATTTTTTAATGTTTTATTTATTTCTGAGAGAGAGAGAGAAACAGCTTGAGCAGAGGAGGGTCAGAGAGAGAGGGAGACACAGAATCTGAAACAGGCTCCAGGCTCTGAGCTGGCTGTCAGCACAGAGCTCAACATGGGGCTCGAACCCACAAACCACGAGATCATGACCTGAGCCGAAGTCGGACGCTTAACTGACTGAGCCACCCAGGTGCCCCATAAACTATCCTATAATTAATAAGTGAGTTCAGCAAGTTTGAAGCATACTAGATTATTACAGAAAAAATCAGGTGCATTTATATATAGCAATGAACAAATGGAAACTGAAACTTAAAAAGTAGTATCATTTGTAATTGCTCTAAAGACAATGAAATACTTAGGTGTAAATCTAATAAAGGATGCACAATTTTGTATAATTAGAAACTATAAAATAGAATTAAGGAAAAAAACCAAAGCAGACCTAAATAGTTGAAAAAAACATAACACACTTATGGATTAGAAGACTCAACATAGTAAAGATGTCAACTCTCACTAAATTGGTCTCTATTTCTTGCAATTCTTGTCAAACTTTTAGCAAGGTTTTCTGAAGATATAGATAAGTTTATTCCAGAATGCATAGCCAAAACAAGTTTGAAAAAGAAGGAAGTAGGGTGGGAAGGAATCAATCTCCCTAATGTTAAGGCTTACTGAATAGCTAGAGTAGTCAAGACAGTATGGTACTGACAGGGTGATAGACACAGAACCTCAGTGAAATAAAGTAAAGAACCCCAGTGTAGACCCACACAAACATGCCCAATTAATTCTTGGCAAAGGTGCAAAAGCAATTAAATGGAGAAGGGTTAGCCTGTCCAACAAATGGTCCTGGAGAATGAATAGCTAACGCGTGGGCAAATGCTGCCGAGCATGGATACTTTGTCCGTGGACATCCATGAAGAAACAAAAAAAAGTGAACCTTAATCTAAACCTCCCAACTTATGCACCTAAAATTCCACACCCAACCTGCACACCTTGTCTAAAAACTAGCTCAAAATGTATCACAGACTTAAATGAAGATGCAGATGAAAAAATAGGAGAAAATCTTCAGGGCCTTGGACTAAGCAAAGAGGTCTTAGAGTTGGCAGCAAAAGTGCTTACGAAAAACTGATAGATATGGCATCATCAAAATTTAAAACTTTTGCGCTGTGAAAAATTCTGAGAGGAGGATAAAAAGGCAAATTACATGCTGGGAGAAAATATTTGCAAATTACATACCCAACAAAGGATTTGCATCTAGAATACACAAAGAACTCTCAAAGTTCAATATTCGAAAGGCAAGCATTCCCATTAGAAAATGGTCAAAGAATACAAATAAACATTTCAGTGAAGAGAATAGACTGATGGCAATGAGCACATAAAAAGATGTTCACAGTAATCCCTCATAAGGTAAATGCCAATTAAAACCAGTGAGGAGGGGACCTGGGTGGCTCAGTCGGTTACATATCCAGCGTCTGACTTCAGCTCAGCTGGTGATCTCACAGTTTGTGAGTTCGAGTCCCGCATCAGGCTCTATGCTGACAGTTGCTTCAAATTCTGTCTCTCTCTCTGCCACCCAAAAATAAATAAATAAATAAATAAATGAAAAGCCCACAATGAGGAAATGAGTCAGGTATGGATATCTGGGAGAAGAGGATTCTTGCAGAGAAAGTAACTCCTGAAATAGGAACCTGCTTCTCATGTAAGGATTAGCAAGAGAGCAGGGGTCTGGAAGGGAGAGAATAAAACAGTAGGGACAAGAGTCTGGAGTTGTGCAAGGGGCCGGACCCTGAGTGCATTAGTTATCTAATACCATACAAATCACCTCAAAATCTGGCAGCTCAAGGCGATCAACATTTGTTATTTCCCACGGTTTCTGAGGGTCTGCCCAGGACTAGTGTAGGTGGGTGGTTCCTGCTCAGTCTTTCATGAGGTGGGAGGCCAGCTTTCAGAAGGGACTGCAGTCACCTGGAGCTGGCGGATTCACTTCCGACATAGCTCCCACGCGTGGCCGTTAGCAGAAATACTCGCTTCTCACCGCGTGTCTCCTATGTCGCTTCAGGGTCCTTATGACACGCACCTCGCTTCCCACAGGACAGGTGATCTAAGAGATCGAGAGAAGCCACAGTGTCTTTTATAAGATCGCCTGGGAGCTGACATAGCGTCACTTCGTATTGGACACAGGGACCACCCTGATAGGGTGTGATCAGAGCCGAGGGCAGGATCAACCGCGCCATCTTGGAGGGTGGTTGCCACGATGCGAAAACCTGCGGTCCATGGTAAATGCCTCACTTTTAGTGCAAATGGCCAAAATGTCCCTAGAAGTTTCAGATGGAAGGAATGATCTGGTCATAAGTATGCTTCATACGCTGACCACGTGGAGAAGAATAAAGCCTACAAGGAAGCCGTTGTAAAAGTGCACTGCAGGCATGGTGATGGGCTTCTAGCAGAGGAGGAGATGAGAAGTCGTCAGCAGCCTATATATTGAAAGCAGAGCTTTCATAAAACAGGATTTCCCTATGCGTGGCCAACTTCTCTTTTTACACTCTCTCAGGATGATCTCATCCTGAGGGTCTGTCCGGAGTTTAAACCACTGTTCCTCAAACTTCACAATTTACCTGCAGAGTTTTTTTAAACCAGATTCCTGACTCCAACCCTAGACATTCTGATGATAGGTCTGGAGCTGGCCTAAGAGTTTGCATTTCTAATAAATTCCTGGGTGATACCCATCTGCTGGGTGATACCCATTTGCTGATCCACAGGCCACACTTTGGGTTACCCGGTTTAAACTACTAACCCTAGCCTGATGAAGTATAAATCATTAGTTTAGAGATGAAATCCCGACTTATATATATCTTTCTGTCTGTCAAAAAATCACCTCCTAGAAACGGCACAGGTTTTTCAAACTCGGCACTCAGTATGTCCAAGTTCAGGTCATAATCTCCCCCAATACATTTGTTCTTTCTTTTGTATTTTCTATCTCAGTTGATGGTACCCCCAATGACACTGTTGCAAGAAACCCATAAGTCCTCCCTCCTCCTCTCCTTCATCCTTCATGCCCCTCCAATCACAAGGTCATGCCAATTTCAGCTGAGTCTTGCATCTGACCACCTCTGTCCATTCCTTCTGTGACCACCCTAGTTCAGACCCAGACAGTCTCTAAACTGGTTTTGTTCCCATCCAATCCATCAACACAGCTACCAGAGTAAACTACAGAAACACAAACACAAAAGTCTCTTTTACTTTCAACGGCTCTCTTATCACTGACAGGATCAAGGCCAAGTTCCTTAGTTGCATAGCATAAGAGGTCTACTGTGATGTGGACCCTGAGCTTGCCCTGCCCTAGACACATTTCTTATTCTTATATAATGTTCACTTTGAAGTCCAGCAACCTTGAGCTTCTTCTTTATAATTCCCTGGACATACCATACCATTTTAGGCTGACCATGCCTCCTGGCTCCCTTTCTTCAAATGCCTTGTCCTCCACCTCCAACACTCCCGAATGTACCAATGTATACTACCCTTTGAGATTTACCGTTGTAGTCATTTCCTCCAAGAAGCCTCCCTTGATGTCCTTACTGACTTCTCTCATACTACCGCATGTATATTTCTTTTCCTAAGCATTCATAAAAATTTTAAGTTATTTCTGTCTTCCTGATTACATTGCTAGTAACATGAGGTCTAGGATTGTGCCTTAGGACTGCATTTATCTCTGCCCCTCAATGCACAGGTCTTGGGATATAGCGGGGAATCCTTAAGGGCTTGTTGAATTCAGAAATGAGCCTTTATGTCAAGGCTATGAACCCCTGCAGAATGTAGTTCAGTATGTCATATATATACATATATATGTATATATATATATAAAATGTAGTTCAGTATGTCATATATATACATATATATATATATATATATATGGAAGAAACAGAAAAGTTGGTCTCAGGGACTCCCGTGGACAGATGACCATACTCATATTTGTTTTCATTCTTCGCCAAGGCAACACTCTCACCAGAGAAAAGAGATGGAGTGGAGGTGTGCAATGTAGGCATTTCTATCTAATTTAGACATATGCATATCAACTTAAGAACTTTACTCAATTTCTTGCATGAGTCAGTCAAGTATTATGTGAGCCACCCCAAGTATTATAAGATACATAAGACACAGGCCTTTCCTCACACATTTTATATTTGGGTGGAGAGATAAGTCTAATGCTCAGAAAATAATCACTTAACACAAAGCAGTGCTTACTAAAAGACTAAATTATAATTATACAAATAGTGCACACTCTAGGAAAAAATAACACACTCGTCCTGGATCAGTGCTGGAAAGCTTCAAAGAAGGAGTTAATATATAAGATATATGTATTTGAGATATATGTATGCTGGTTGTGAGCACTTAGATGAAAATGACTCTCTCCCACTCATTCAAATATGTGTTCTGCAATAATAAGGATCAAAATGTAAAGCAGAGGGATGCCTGGGTGGCTTAGTCCATTAAGTGCCCAGCTCTTGATTTCAGCTCCGGTCAGGATCCCAGGGTCGTGAGATCGAGTCCCATGTCGGGCTCCACACTGGGCTTGGAGTCTGCGTAGGATTCTCTCTAAAAATGAAAAAAGTAAAAGTTGAAACGATGATGGGGATGATTTTTCTTAGCTTCCACCATTTGTTGAGTATTGAGCACCTAGTCTGAGGTAGGAACCTTACTGGACGCTTCCTCACACTTTATTTCCAACCCTTCCAGCAGTGCTGAAGATTGATAGCATTTCTCTTTTACAGATGAGAAACTGAGGCTCAAAGAAATGAAACTGTGGCCCATGGATACACTGATGGGAAGACACAGAGCCGGGACATCTGTCTAAACTGCGGCTCCCCCTACGCGACCCCCAACCTGCTGTTGGTGCCTCATGGACACATCTGAGAATGGACAGCTTTCAGGGTAGAAAGTCTCCCCTGAGAGTTTATCGTCTCAACTTGTAACCTCAGAGAAATATGTCTGTGCAAAAAGGGGAAGTTTTAATAGTCTGCAGTCCTTTGTTACTTTTTTAGGCTCATGGCAAAGGCACCGCCCCTGGGAAGATCTGCCTAAAATTTACCTTTCAGGCGGCACTTATAACAACAGAGAAAAGCTGGAAAATACCTCAAAGTTTCCATCATTTTTCTAGAAATCGTTATGCAGTCTTCCCAGTTCTGTTGATTTCATTAGGCGGCACAGCGCTAAGGTCCTTGGACTGAGAGCATCCTTCTTGCCTTGACAGGCCTTGTCTTACATCTGAGGAAGCTTAGACACGGAGAAAGCAGTTTCGGTGCTAGAACGCCTTCGTCAACGTGGGCTAGAAGCAGAATGCCTCCCATTGTAGACCTCTTCGAAGAGTCTCTTCATCTCTTTCCCCACCTGAGAAATACAGGTGAACAATGAACTATGATGGAAGAAAAATGCGAAATGGGAACTTGGGATAGATCCCTGCCCTGACTGTGATGCCAGAAGATATTTTAGGAGAACATGGCAAGTGTCCTCCAAGTTACTGAGCCTGGGGGGCTCAGTCAGTTGAGATTTCACCTCTTGATTTTGGCTCAGGTCATGATTCCAGGGTTGCGGAATCTAGTCCCTCCTCGGGCTCCACACTGAGCATGGAGCCTGCTTAAGATTGTCTCTCTCTCTCTCTCTCTCTCTCCCCCTCTGCCTGTCTCCCCTGCTCTCTCGCTCTCTCTCTTTCTCTCTCAAATTAAAAAGAGAGGGAGAGAGAGGCCTTTAAGTTGGCAATTCTTAATCCTTTTGAGGTCATGGACTCTTTTGAGAATTTGATGAAAATTATGAATGCTCTCTCCTCCCCCCAATAAATACATACACACTGCACACATGCAAACTGATTTTACAAGACACTTTTTAGGGGCGTCTATACCTTCTAATGCCCGTACCTACAGCAGCGCATTAAGAAAGTTATGGAGTCACATTGGGCTTGGCAGGAAAAAAAAAATGTCCTGTTTGACGTCTTCCCTAATAGCATGAGAAATGGGTAGTGGCATGTAGACTATGAGTCTATCACTCCCAATTTTTAAATCTTTTTTGTTCTAAGTAATTTATTCTACCTATGTTATTTTTTAATTGTCTGTCTCCCCAAGAACATAATTTCCACAAGAGAGCAGAGATTTTTGTCTGTTGTCTACTGCTGTTTCCATGGTGCCTTGAATAGTCACTGCAGAGAAAAGGTGCTCCACAAATGCTATTAAAAGAAGAAATGTGTCCCCTCTTGAGAGTACTAAGCTACAAAATCTCTTCCCTGCAGACCAATACTTGCTTTGATTTATGATGCAGTCAGATATTTTGTTTCAAGGGCTATCTTCTATCTACATCATTTTGAAATTTACACACTAAGTCTGTATTTGGTTTTTGGTACTTTTGCTAATTTTAATCTTACCCCATTGTCCTTTTTCTATTTTTTGATGAATCTCTTTTCTCCCAGCAAATGACAACCATCTCGATTGTTTCAGTTCCAGGGACTAAAGAGAAGACATGTTTGGTGGCATCCATTTACAAATTAAAGGGAGCAAAATGCAGTACGCTTATGTGACAGCAAAATAGATGTCCATTTCTTCAGATATGTTTGCTTGATCAGTCAGCTCTAAACATACTGAAACGATATAAACAGTTTCAGAATATTGAAATGTGTATAAATAAGCATTTTCTATTGGCAGCAGCTGTGGAAGGGTATAGAATAAATGTGGCTTGAATGCTTAAAAAGTGTCCCTTTAAATGGTTTCAATATGGTCTCTGCAACTCATTCCCATTGAAAATACTTCACAAACCATTTCCTTAAATATGATACAAAGTCAATTTTAGTACTTGTTAAATTATCACAAATTCTGAGGTAGAAGACAATGAGCTAATGAAGTTTTATGCTATTTTGTAAGCTTCCCTCCTAGGCTTAATCAAAAGCAGTGCTTTACTTTTTTTCAATTTAAAAAAATTAGCAAAAACAAATGACATTTGATTGTGCTGAGGTACAAAGCTACATTTTGAAATTATAGCAACAAAACCCCCCAAATCTGTTTGAGGACAATTTTTTTTTTTTAGGTTTAGGGCCAAGCCTGTGCAGTTAACATTCATAATTCCTTCGCACTCTACATTCACTGCCAGCAAACGTTCAAGACATCTGGCTGATGAGAAAGCTGGCAGGGACCATATAGGAATAGACGTCAGTGATATGAAGTGAAGCTGATACGGATTTATGGTTACTGGTTTCAGGCTACTTGCTTCAATAAGCTGATGCACTGAAATGACTTGATTTTTAGACACATCCACTCAATTGTCCATAGCGCTCAAGGCTATGGCCTCGATGCCCTTGCACGCACACTCATGCATATCCATGTTCACACTCACACGGGCAGTCATGCTCCCACATGTCCCATTAATTGACAAGAACACTGTTCAGTTGACTGATCAAGAGATATGCAGTGCAAAGGAACAGAATTTGAGACAGCCCAGGGTTTCCTCTTCTAGTAGGTTTAAAACATTTTTTTTCCTCACTAACTTCCTTCCTGTTCTAACTGCCAGTACTCAGAAGTCAGAGTAAGAGACAGAGGCACCCCAGAGAGCTGTGAGCCACTGAATGTAAGTTGAAATACCTCGGATCGGGGAGGCTTGAGGTGGGCGCAGGGAAATGGAGGAAATCTCTCAACTAACCTACGACCCTCTCCGGTGTAATTTTTTTTTTTAGAAGGGCAATTCCTCTTTAAAACAAACTTTATGATAAGAAGTACTGAAGAGGCTGTTGGAACAGCTCTGCAGAGAAGGGGAAGTCAGAGCAGGGAATCTTAGCAATGACTCAGGGGAGAGAGCCCCGTGAGGGAGGGGAGGGTGTGCCCTGCAGCCCAGGGGATGAAATCCTGTGTGTCTGGGGAAAGGACTATGCATGTAACTAGTGGGGAGTGTCCGGAGGGGTTCCTTACAAAGTAGGACTGGGCATCGAGCTGAGTTCAGAAGCAAAAAGACTGGACCCAAACTGGTGTGGAACATGCTGGTAGATGATGGCTTGCTGCTGGGGTGGAGATGTGCGGTTTCCTGTTTTTAAGTAGACTTAAAGAGACTGATTGCAAAGAAAAAAAGATAAAGACTCAAAGCTGTCAAACATGCAACTCTTTGCCACTAAAGAACTTTTCTGGTGATAGGAGAGAAATGCATAATGAAAGTCTCTCTTGGAGTACAGTGGGATTTAATAACCGAGGGGGAAGTATGGTAGAACATATTGTTATTTACTTATCGGTCATATAGAGACGGATTTCTACCACTAACAGAAGCCGTTTATTAAATGCCTCAAGTCAGATGGGCAGAAAGATAGTGGCTATTGTTGCTAAAAAATAGCTCTTTACATCTGAGAGAACTGAAAGCAGACATGGAAAGCCTCAGATAATTTATTAAGAGATAGGTTCTGGGGCCCCTGGGTGGCTCAGTCAGTTAAGTGTCTGACTCTTGATTTGAAATCGGGTCACAGTCTCACAGTTTGTGGAATTGAGCCCCATGGCAGGCTCCATGCTGCATGTGTGGAGCCTGCTTGGAATTCTCTCTCTCCCTCTCCCTCTCTCATGCATGTGTGTACATGCTCTCTCTGTCTCTCTGTCTCTCTCTCCCCCTCCTCCTTCTCTCTCTCTCAAAATAAATAAATAAGCATTTAAAAACATAGAGATAGGTTCTACAAAAATCCAATCAGATCTGTTAAGATACCTGATCTGGGAGCCTTCAAAATGTCAAGAACTGAATTTGGAGACCATTAGAAAGAA
Organism: Crocuta crocuta; assembly: GCF_008692635.1. Taxonomy (NCBI): domain Eukaryota; kingdom Metazoa; phylum Chordata; class Mammalia; order Carnivora; family Hyaenidae; genus Crocuta; species Crocuta crocuta. The sequence continues at coordinate 3,117,498 of NW_027528869.1, forward strand.
GCATGACCTGAAATTCTTTCTTCCCTTTAGAGGACGCTCCAGCCAGCATGTTTTATAAGCCTAGTCTGTAATTAACCTCTAGACCTAGGGTACCTTGCATCCCTGGTCTGATAAATCCTGGGCTGTTCTTCCCTTCAAGGTTGGGCAAGGCAGGCCCCTCTCACAGACAGGTCCCATAGTCACCCCTTCACGTGGAGCCCAAGAGCCACTGAAATCAGGGTTAGCATGCTGGGTCCTCATGGCAGGAACGAGCAAGCAAGGGAAATCAAGAGGCCTGTGTTGGCCAGGGCATTCGGTCCCAGGTAGACGTCGTTGATCTTTGCTGTTGCTTTCTTTTGTTAAGTTTACGAAAAACTATCCCTCCCAAATCCAAATATGACCCCAGCACAGTAGTAAGACTATCTTTCTCTTTTGTGAGATTCATAGAATTCTGAGAGGAGAATTCATTTCCCGTCTATGCTACACAGACCCAGTACGTGTGGGAGAGCCATGGTACAGCTGCACAAAAACTGACTGGCGTGTTCCAGGGGCTGGAATTTCGGAATTCCTGGTTTGGGAGAGCATGAATTTGTCCCCAGGGAGGTATGCTGTGAGCAACATCGAGGTTCTATTTTCAGTGGAAGCTCCGTACAGCAAAGTCATCCTGCCAGAACAATCGGCCTGGGGGGCACAAGGTATTACAGTGCAACCAGCAGACAGAGAGAAGTCCTAGGGAGTAAAGCCTAGGCAGATGAGCAGAGAAAGAGCCAGCATCTGTTAAGTGCGTACTATGTGTCAAGGCTGGTGGTAGAAACTCAGGTCTGAATCCTGAGAGGACTCAGAGGGGACAGTAAGGCTCAGAAGTGTTAAATTATCTGACTAAAGTCACACACTGGTGCCAAAAAAAAAAAAAAAAAATGAACCAACAACTACAGTGCCTTAGAAGGACATTTTACGAAATGTCACGTGGGGGACATTTTCTTTAATCTTGCATTCTGGGCATCCTTGTTCATAGATCAGGGTTATGTTGTCCAGGAGCCCAGGTTAAAGTCCGGGGCTCTGATGTTGCTCCGGAAACTTCAGCGTTTATCCACTCAGTAAGCACTTAACTGAATCACTCTGTACTGGAATTTCGGCCTTCCTGGTTTGGGAGAGCATGAATTTGTCCTAGGGAGACACTCTGGTTTCCATAGCCGAGGCTAGTAAAACTTCACTGGAGCTTTCTCTCCTTTTTTAATGCTTCTTTATTTCTGAGACAGAGAGAGAGACAGAGCGTGAGCAGGGGAGGGGGCAGAAAGAGGGAGACACAGAATCGGAAACAGGCTCCAGGCTCCAAGCTCTCAGCACAGAGCCCAACGCGGGACTTGAACTCAAAAACCATGAGACCGTGACCTGAGTCAAAGTCGGACGGTTAACTGACTGAGCCAGTCAGGCACCCCTCACTGAAGCTTTCTTAAAGGGACTGATCTTGTCAGCACAGGTGATGATAGATAACGTCTTATTTTCATGCCTAATTTTTTTTAATGTTTTATTTATTTCTAGGAGAGAGAGAGAGAGAGACAGTGTGAGCAGGGGAGGGTCAGAGAGAGAGGGAGTCACAGACTGAAACAGGCTCCAGGCTCTGAGCTGGCAGTCAGCACAGGGCCCGACGCGGGGCTCGAACCCACGAACCGCGAGATCATGACCTAAGCGAAAGTCGGACGCTTAACCGACTAAGCCACCCAGGCGCCCCTTCGTGCCTAATTTAAAACTTCTGTGACTGTATTGAGTTATGGCAGCATTGTATTTTGCTTAATAATGGCTTAATGCAGTTTTTGTTGAGGATTATTTAAAATAAATATTCGCAGGATTGCCTGGGTGGCTTACCTGGTTAAGCGGCTGACTTCAGCTCAGATCATGATTTCACAGTTCATGAGTTCAAAACCTATGTCAGGCTCTCTGGTGTCAGCACAGAACCCACTTCAGATCCTCTGTCCATCCCCCTCCCCTCTACCCCCCCCAAACATGTGCACACACACTCTCTCTCTCAAAAATAAGTAAACATTAAAAATAATTAAAAATAAAATAAACATTTGCAAAAATACTGAGCATAGTAACTTCACAGTGTAGACACCAGAAAACTTGAATGGATCCACTGAGATCTCTCTCCTTCCAATATGAATCTGGGTTAGAAGGATATACTGTGAATACCCAGGGAAGAAATTATGTATCGGTTCTCCCAGCAAGGGAAATGTTAAAGAATTCTGCATCTAGTAACATGTACCCTCCTCTGGACTGATTTTAGTCTTTACTATACCTAGTAAGATTATCCTCTCGGGCACTGAGTTGATTCCCCGCATCCAGCCTTGCTCTCCCGGATGCTCTTCACGGAGCTAAGACGGTAGAGAGCAGCCCTGAGGAGGCTGGGAAGCACCAACCCCTCCATGTTGCTATGGAGTACGGAGAAACCATGGAAGACTCCAGAACCAAGACAGCTTGTGGTGTCCTGAGGGTTAAACTCGGACTCCCCAGATAAGCCCAATCACCAGGCAGGCAGCAGAGCAGACCCAAATCCTTGTCCGGCTCTGACATGTGGACAGTCCTTCTGGGATGGCCCAACCATCCGTGACCACCAGCTCCAGAGCTCTACCCCCGGTTTGAGGAAAGTGGGATGTGTCCTGGTCAGGAGGGAGGGAAGAGTACAGGGCGACGGAGAATGCTGATGCTCGCGTAGGTACTTCTCTGCTGGAAATCCCCCAGTTCTGGTACTTCCCTCCCTCATCGCCGCCTCATCTATGTCATATTCACGGCCTGTGCGTCTAGATGCGTCAGTGCTCTGGCAACTTTGGAACAGAAGTTAAATCTCCGCAGCCAAAGGAAATTCTCTCTATTGGCTGGGCCTGTGCCTCTTATCATTTCTCATCATTCTGAGAGTGAACTCTGGCTTCAATTAGGAAAGGGAGCAATAAATAGAATCTAAAATTAAATTGTCCATGAGGGAGTTTTCTAAAGAAATAGAATAACGACCATCCCATTTTCAGGTTGATTCAGTTAATAAACAATCCTTGTGATCCCCAGGACTTCTTGTCTCTTCCGTACGCCTAAAAGAAACAAAATCTATTTTTAAGAAGGAAGGAGTGGACATTGTCACCACTGCAGATCCGAGAGAAGGCATTTGGGGCCTAGGCAGTCGGTGACCTTGCTTTGCTGAAGGTGCTCACCAAAACAGACGGCATCGCAGGGCAGGGAGCAGAGGCCGAGCATGGGCTGTTTATAAAGCATCTACTACTGGCCAGGACAGCTGGGAACTTTTCACATCTTTGCTCCAACTCTGCAACCCAGTAAAGAAAAATTATTATTCCCACACTACTGGTGGAAAATCTTGGGCTCAGGGAGGCTGATAGTGTGCTTATGCCCTGCAGTAATTCAGTGCAGAACCACATTTTGTTTTTACTTTACTTTTATTAATGTTTACTTGTTTTTGAGAGAGGGAGAGAGAGAGAGAGAGAGAGAGAGAGAGAGAGAACACAAGTGGGGGAGGGACAGAGAGACAGGAAGATACAGAACCCAAAGCAGACTCCAGGCTCTGAGCTGTCAGCACAGAGCCCAACTCAATCGAGGCTCAAACTCACAGACCGCAAGATCCATGACCTGAGCCGGAGTCAGATGCTCAACCGACTGAACCACCCAGGCGCCCCCTAGAACCACATTTTGAATCTCTGATCCATCAGACTCAAAGTGCATATTCGAGTAGGCATTGAAGATCACCTTTCTTTGACATAAGGAGGTGATTTGTTTTATCTAAAGTCGAGTTCCACCTTTTCTGGCCCTCAGCTTATTTAGAACTGCACTAGTGAGCCACACAAATGTACTCTATCCTGAGGGGAGTGCAAATTCTCAAGCCTATTTCAGTTGCCGTGTCTTGGAAATTTCACTGAATTTGCAAGCAAAACCACCAATTTGGTGCCGTGGCATATTCGAACCATGAGGAAGCACCCTAATTTAATGTGACATTTTAATTGAGCCTGAGAGGATTAAGTTCCTATCCCAGCACACTTCATGCTTACACTGCTTTGCTCAGTAGCAAACATAGGGGTGTGAGGGTTTCACTGTGGAAATTCATCTGTGGAAGCATCAGTGAAACAGAAAACAAAGATAATGAGTTGTAGGTGCACACACACGCAAAACCAATATGCGCTTCAGGGCCTCACGGAGTCCACGATAACCTCGTTTACCATGTAATTATTCGTTGTGCATTTCACTTTTACTGTTTGAAAAAGCCAAAATCCAACAACAGACAAACAGCAACAGCAACAACAACAAAAAACCCAGCTCTGCTCTTTGTGGAACAGTGGATGAGCTGCAGAGGAAGGTGAGAAAAGGCCGGCCAGAATGTTCTACACAGATGGACTGGGTTCTCCCCCACCCCACCTCCACTTCCTCTTTTCTCGTTTCACAGGCTTCTGTAAATTAAGGAGCATTGGAGTACTAGGTATTAGGAAGGGGCTTCAGAGACCCTTCTAATGCAGTGATTTCATTCTGCAGAGGACAGAACTGGAGCTCAGGGAGGTTCAAATGACCTGTGCCAGGTGACATGGGCACAGTTGCACGGAAACCCACTTTATATGACACTTCCCTGCCTTGCTAAAGCCTGCAGAGTTTCGCAAAGAAGCATTTACCGCTGCCTCTGCACCCTGAGGATAGGTTCCCGAGATGACTAATGGGTTCTATAATTCATCTTTACTTCTTAATAAAGATGGCTGAAGCAACAGAGCATTGCGCCTGGAAGCCAGACAACCTGGGTTCAGGTAGTAATTCAGCCCCTTACACAGTATGTCGTCTTGGGCAAGTTGCTTACCTGAGCTTTACTTGCCTGAAGAGAATGATGATAACACCCGCCCTCAAGGCTGTCATGAGGACTGATGAGATAATCCTCAGGAAAGCACTTAGCCTTATGTAAGATAACTATTATAATTATTACCATCAATAAGAGAACCGGTTTTTCTTTTTTTTTTTTTAATGTTTATTTATTTATTTTGAGAGCACAAGTTGGGGAGAGGCAGAGAGAGAGAGAGGGAGACACAGAATCCGAAGCAGGCTCCAGGCTCTGAGCTGTCAGCACAGAGCCCAATGCGAAGCTTGAACCCGCAGACCATGAGATCATGGCCTGAGCTGAAGTTGGACGCTTAACCAACCAAGCTACCCAGGCGTCCTGAAAACCAATTGTTCTTTAGATAATACTTGAAGGTAGTCTATGAAATGCCTAGTCTCACTTTAGCAAGCACCATAAAATGGGGAGATGAAAAGAGAAAACAGATATCTGTGGTTAAATATATGCACACATATAATTTGGGAAATCATTATCAAACTATATAAGCCATTGTGGCTGAGGATTTGGCAGAATCTGAAGTTCCGCAGAGATGAATTGTGAAATGAAAAATGCGGTTCCTTTTGGGAATTCATGCAAATCTGAAATAGTAAAACAGAGATAGGGAAGTCTCTTATGTACACAGGTGAAATAACGTAGCTGAATAAATGACTGAAGCTTAGCTGACACATGACCACAGGGCCAGAGAAACCTACACATGGAGACCTTAGGAAAGAAATGCACCTAGAGATGGTCTGCTCCAGCCCCCCCAAACCCCAAAATCCACATGTGATAAAGACCTGGTTCAAAGAAGAGATAATTATCCAAAATCAAGTCGATTGAACAGAACTCTTCCCCTAAAGAGCTGGGCCCTTGACACCTTTGCTCGTCTGCCAGGCTTTGTGTCACTCCCTCAGATACAGACGTTACCCGGTATCTCCTTCCGCTTCTACATTAGCCAACCATCGGGGTTTAATAGACATGATTCTCAGCTGAAAGCTAGGTAGGGTCAGTGATCCAGCCAGGCCTCAGAGACAAGCAAGCTTCCATTTGAACACTCAACTCTCTGCTTCATGTTTCCAAGAAGTCACAGTGTCAAGGTCATGTTTCTAATCTTGGACTCCAGTGAAGTCTATGAGCCCCTGGATGGCAAGCATGATCTCATAGGTATATTCCTTTTTCCTTTTATGAGGATTGTGACTTTCGTCAGATTTTTGAAGAGACCTGTACTTTCCGAAAAGATTAAGAACCATCAACCAAACCACTGTGGTTGTCCACCCCCAACCCTCTCTCCACTTTGGAGAGTAACTTAAGCTCCAGTATATGTGTGCAAAAGCACTGGGTCTTATAAATAGTAGGTGCTCACAAAATATTATGCTTTAAAGAAATTTTTTAATAAAAATTGCTTTCCAGTTCTTTATTTCCTGTATTATTATATTTTCATCTTTTCCTACTCAGCTTTCCAGATTGAACGGGTTTGGGGTCATCTGGCTTCCTATTTCTTTTTCGTATGCTGTATAATTAAACCAAATTATTCTGACGTGGTCCTGACTTTTCTCCTCTTTACTGCAGCAATTTTATACAATAACCTCATGCTATCCTCTGCTCTTATATGTCTTTTAAACAAATTTGTTTCATTTTATGAAGCAATTATTGTATATCTGTTTGCAATGAATCAAGCATATTTAGAATTGACATAAGTCTCAGGTTTACTAATAAGAATATCAAGACCTAGATGACAGATAAATTGACTTGCCAATGATCACACAGAGGTTGTCAATCTCTGTCCTAGATCAGGTCTTTGTCTTTTTCTCTCCCTTTCTGTCTCTCTCTCATTCTCCTTTCAAAATTGAGATTTCGGTGTGCAAAACAGCAATTCCCTGCAGGTTATGGAAATCATCTTGAGCTAGTTAGTGGGTAGGTGTGATGTTATTTTCTGATCGTCAGACTTCAAGCAGATGACTTGTTAGAATCAGGCGATATATTCCAGAAAGGCCTTTCCAAGAGGGCTAAGATGTCCTCATCTGTAGGTAGGCTTCCTGATGACCTGTCCACAGGTTTGTTATGTGACTTCCATTCTGGGTATCTAGTCAGGCTCCTGGGTGTCACCAGAGGAGAACCTGTCTCTTCTGATTAGTCTTATCTGGGTTGCTCTTCATCTGATTGCCTAATGATTGTCCTCAAACTACCTACAGCCTACAATCTCCACCCACTGCATCCTTCATTATTTTTCTAACCCATTCATCATCCACGTTCCGTGAGTGTTGTTTGGAATACGAGTTGAGTTGGTCACGATGTTTATTGTGCTGTGGGAGGCTCAGCTTTGAGTGGTGCTGAATCCTCAGCTGAAGCAAGAGTTGCCATAGGAACAAGCCTGCACGTTTCCTTCCTGCACAGGAAGTGGACGTGGGCATTGCAATGCTGTTTGCAGACTTGATCCAGCTCAGGGTGTTTGGCTTGCTATTTTGCTAGCAGAGGATCGAAGAGCCAAGAGATAGTGTTTCTGTTTCTTCTCTTGTTTTTCCTTCTTTTTCTCCTAAAATGGTTTTTGTTTGGCTCCACTTCCAAATTACTTTCATTTCTGATGCCAGTGATGGAGTCATCGAAACTCAGAACCGGAACTGATTTTGGCCAGAGGTAGCTTCATCCCCTGGGGGACTTTACAGAGGTTTGCAGAGTGACTCAAGATGAGCTATGCTAGATATTGTCTCACAGTTGTGCCACTTAGGAACAAGGTAGCCTTTAACGTGGCAGGTAAGAGACTTACTCTTGGGGGAGGGCTGAAGGGAATCAGGAAATTATCTCCTTGCACACATACCTCCCGTGTTTCCCCAAATAGCTCCGTTGCTGCCAGCCGCAGGCCTGAAATTCTTCCAGTAAATAAAGAGGCTTCTTCCTCTTTATTAGGACACTGCAGTTCCAGCTATGGGAATTTGAGCATTTCTCTTAATCTCTGAGTCTCTATTTTTTCCATGATTAAACAAGGGGTTGTAATATATCCCCTCTAAGGTTCCTTTCAACTCTAAAAATCCCTGACTATACATGCCCTAAAATGGGTAATTTTTTAAAAATCTATTATTCAGTCACTACCAAGTAAGTGTATATACCAAGTAAGTGTGAATAATTTAATTAGAATCGCCCTTCAGGGCACATGGGTGGCTCAGTCATTTGGGCATCTGACTCTTGACTTCGACTCAGGTCATGATCTCATGGTTCCATGAGGTTTGGCCCAATCTGCACTGATGGTGCAGAGCCTGCTTGGGATTCTCTCTCTCCCTCTCTCTCTGCCCATCTCTCTCTCTCTCTCTCTCTTAAATGTTTATTAGGATTGAGACAGAGAGAAACACAGCATGAGTGGGGGAGGGGCAGGGAGAGAGGGAGACACAGAAAGCAAAACAGGCTCCAGGCTCTGAGCTGTCAGCCCAGAGCCCAATGCATGGCTCGACCCCACGAACCGTGAGATCATGACCTGAGCCGAAGCCGGACACTCAACCGACTGAGCCACCTAGACACCCCCCCCCACCCCTCTTAATTATTTTAATGTAATTAACTAAGAAAAAGAATCCCCCCTCAATATTTTAACACACAGCAAGTAAAGGTAGATTTTAATGTGATCATGGAAGAAGACAGACTCCAGAGTACGCCCACGTGAGGCCTTAGAGCATAAAGTCACAGGAAATCAGGGTGGGGGAGGGAGATAGCAAAAGGGAAGGGGATCCAGAAAGGGGAGATCAATGGAAGGTAAAAGTAAAGACATACTGATCCTTACCATTTTGTCTAGAAGAATTTAAAGAGTCTTTTGTTATTTATATCATTTCAAAAGAACAGAAGATCTGTAGCTATAGGTCCAAACAAATCAAACAATGGATCTTTATAAAATGCCTCCACTATTCAATCATTATGGGAGATTCAAGAAAAACACAGACCTTGGTACCTGCCCTCAAGGAGTTATTAGCAGTGTTGGATGGGAACCATTCCTACACCTCGGGCAGGTGTCCTAGGGGTCTACACTGTTGCATGACTTACCTTTGAAGTATTGCAGGAGTTCAGATAAAGATTCAATTAATGGGAAGAAGCCAACCATTTGTTTGGCTCCCTGTGTTTTGTAACCATCGTAACGGAGACTGTACAATGTTAAGAGCCTTGACGCTAGAGGGGTGGCTGGATTTAATGAACTGTGGTTATTTCTATCGAACTCTTGAACTAGGGCTCTCTGCTCATTATTTGGGACTGCCTGGGTTATGTTGCTTCACTTATACATTATTCACAAATGAGCTATTTCTTTCTTGTCCGTTTTATTTGGTGAACAGGAGACATTTGTCACAGTACAGAGAAATTCAGGAAGGTCAGAGAAAAGACCAAATGCATTATATTCTTGTTCATACAAGTATGAGACTAAATGAGGAAAAAAATATCCTGGAAAATCCCTGATGATTACAAAAGTCCATTAGGGCAAGGATGGTGCTACCAGCAGCCTCACACACATTTTCCACATCCACGGACTTTTGGCTAATGGACTATCATCCGCTCGCTCTCTCTCTCTCTCTCTGAAATAGATCAAAATGACTGAAAAGGACCCAGAAGCACACCTGGAGGAGGAGGATGCCGATGAGCTGGACAACAAGCTCAATTACAAGCCTCCACCTCAGAAGTCGCTGAAAGAGCTCCAGGAGATGGACAAAGATGATGAAAGCCTGATCAAGTACAAGAAAACACTCCTGGGGGACGGCCCTGTGGTGGCAGGTGTGTGCGTGCCGGGGGATGGGGGTGGGTGGAAGGTCCCCAATCAGGCATACGTGTCAGCCCCTCAGGAGCCGATGCAAAAGAAAGAATACCAAGTGTTTCCAAGACTCAGTGAGTGAGGCACAACCTATATACGCTGCGTAATGTGACGGGCAGTAGGATTAAGTCTTTTTTGGAGATAAAGTGCGAGTCAGCATTGAAATAGGCACACATTACACAGAAGGAAGATTTAGAAAGGACTCCAGACTACCACTCAGATAGCATTCTCTTCATTCTCTCGCAGTTTCTCTCCTTCTTCTCTTTCTCTTCGTCACGCCGTATCTAACCGTTCATCTCTTCCACATACACTACAGCAGAATTAGATTTGGATGGCCACTGCCCATCTAGCAGAGGAACCTGCCCACAGCCACTTGGGAAATGTTTGCTGTTGATAACTAAGATGGACCTACAAGAGCTTGAAGCAGAAATGGCCCTCCTCTAGTTTCTGAAGCCATTGAGACCAACATGGTGAACCTGCTGCTTTGATTTCTATTTTCACTCCACGTTAGAGATATCACTTTTCTTTTTATATCCCCTCTCTCCTACTGGAAATGAACACATATTGCACACACATTTTCTCTTCCCCATGCTTACATTCTTTTTTGAATCCTGCAGACCCAACAGCCCCCAACGTCAAGGTCACCCGGCTTAGCCTGGTTTGTGACAGTGCCCCAGGACCAATCACCATGGACCTCACTGGTAAGTGGACGCATCTGTTCTGTTCAAGGGCGCCTAGCGATATCACTGGGAAAACAGTCTCTGTCCCGTCTGCCAGCAAAAGGAAATGTCAGGAACGTGAATCCCAGACACACGTATCTGGTACCCATTCACAAATCATTGCTCTCAGAGTACACGGTTTTCACCGTGCTTAATGAAAAGCCCAATCTCTGTCTCTATTTAATTGAAGAGAGAGCAGTCATAAGTATTTGATATATTTGCTTGTATCATAATTACTTCAGAATTCTATCTCTATGCAGTAACAGAGGAATTACTATTCATTTAACAAGTCTGATGATGCAAATATTAAGAAGCAAGCTGTGTGCTTCTGAAAAGTAATATTTATACAATCTAAACATCAGAGAAAATATTGATCTTACATCAACTAGAGACTCTACTTGAAGGCAAGAAGCAATCTAAAATCTTTTATTTATTTTTCTAATTTTTAATGGTTATTTTTGAGAGAGAGAGAGAGAAAGCATAAGCAGAGGAGGGGCAGAGAGAGAGGGAGACACAGAATCCGAAGCAGGCTTCAGGCTCTGAGTGTAACACAGGGCTCAAACTCACAAATCGTGAGATCATGACCTGAGCTGAAGTCAGATGGTTAACCGACTGAGCCCTCCAGGCACATCTAAAATCTTTTAAATAGTGCTGGATATTCTACTGTTAAATGCATACTATTTTAGCCTAAAGGCCTGATTCTTGTATAAGCCACTTCCCCACTAAAGACGCACCAATTAAGATATTATTTCTTTTCCCTTTATTGTGACAAGGGTCAAGTCCTTTCCTGACACTTAACTCTTGAGGAGATAAAGAGAGGCTGAGAAGCCAGGTATTATGGGGGACATCCCAGAGGAGAGAGGGAAAAGCCAGGAGGTTGAGGGTATCCACGGTAGATCTTCAGTGAAAAAAAAATTACCAGATTCAAAAGGTGGACTTATGAGACAGAGCAAAGCATGACTCTAGAACAGTAGGCTTAGCGGCCAGGTGGCTCCCTTCTCATGGGACACATCCACTCTTTGCCTTATATGGGCTTATTTGTCTGAGGGAGGAAATCAGAGGCTGAGAAGACACACTTCCCCTTCAACCGAAATCATTACAGCAGACACACATTCAGCTACCCCCACATTCTAGCATCTCTCTGGGAGAATTTCTCTCTCTCTCTCTCTTTCTTTCTCACCAGGACTCAGGCCTCTTCCTGTGTGAAATTGGGTAACATTACCAGGTACAACTGTCAGTTTGTGAGATGAGGCCTGAATTAGCTCTGAGGAAATCTAAGGGCCTGATGATATTGCAGGGAAAACTCAAGTTTCTTTCACTTTCCTAGCATTGGGATACCTAAGTTTGGTTTTCTGTCACAAAGAAGCTATTGAGGTGAATCCCAGTCTACAGGCACACACACACACACACACACACACACACACACACACACACACACACATTCACCTCTGATGTCAGATGACACAGAATCACACTTGGAGAAGAACAGAGAGTGATCACCTCTATAACCAAGGTACAAGAATTAGAGTCAGATCCTGGTTTTATGGGTCCTGAAATTTTTATTTGTTAAGGGACCCCCCCTTAAGGAAAATAAAATGAAATTACACATGCAAATGCAAAATTAAGACCAGAAGTGAATATATATTTAGAATGATAAAAGGGAAAACAAGACAAGTAAACTTTTTAAAGCTAGAAAATTCCATAAACATCACCAAATTACAGAAACAAACAGGTGGTACTATTATATACTATTTGTCTTATATATATTTATTTGAGGGGTAGGGGCATATTCTTTAATCATCTTTTTGTTTGGTCGCATATGTGATATCATTTTCAATAGAGAAAATAGCAAGATAATTCAGACGTTCCTCTAGGATTAAGATGACCGATTAAAACTTGTTTTTCTTATTGACAATTAGAAAAGGCATTGCCACACACACCTCATCACTGTTAATACCTTGTATATTTTAGGGTTGTCATCAAACTTGGGAGGCAGGAAGTACTATCACGTTTCTTTTATACCTAAGATTTTAGCTTTTCGTGTGTGTGTGTGTGTGTGTGTGTGTGTGTGTGTGTGTGTAGCAACTAATCTCAAATATTCTTTAAATTGAGGGCCATGAGGACTGTGTTGCTCTGATGAACCCAGCAAAGAGCTCTGGAGTTTGAATTTCCTTCGTCTCCTTGTGTTTCTCCTTCTGAGGAGAATAAACTCTTTCTAAATCTACTTCTACAGGGGATCTTGAAGCTCTCAAAAAAGAAACTTTTGTGCTAAAGGAGGGTGTTGAATACAGAGTCAAAATTAACTTCAGGGTAAGTATCTTGCCCTGAATGTTTTTATAAAGCCCAGCTTCTTCCTATAGTCAGAGAAAGGAAAAACCTAATGTCTCGCATTAACATGCTGTTTAGTTTTTGTTTATTTCCTTCCCCTCCCCCACCTTGTGTGTCTAGATTGTTCTCTCCCCAACTCTGAGCTCTACCTGCTGAGGTCCACCCTTGCCTCATGCCTTTTCCTAACCAGGGCCCTCGCCTTGAACTCTCCATGCATCGCTTAACCAACAGGACTGCCCTGTGAACCCTTAATGCTGCCATCCATGAAGCACATCATATTTTGTATTGTACCATTTGTGGCATGTCTTCCCCGTACAGCCCAAGCGCCCTGAGAAAGGGAGAAATTATATATCTCTTGTTTCCAATTTTTTACCCCGAACTTTGTAATTGATATGTAGTGAATACTTATTGAGAAATCGATAAATCAATGAATCAGTTAATAGTAAAACATGGAACAGATAGAGCCCCGGCTCTAATTGCTCAATGATTGTATAAATCCAGGAGTATGGACCTTGGTAAATCGCTGGAAATTACAATTATAGTTGTGGAGCAAGCAAATAAGTAACAGCAAAACTAAACACGAGATAAATTGACATGTAATGAATGGACACATACCCTACTGGACAGCCTAAAGCAAGAAGAAAACTAATCTTGACTGAAAACAAATAAGTCAGAGATGTACTGTTTGCTCTCAACTGCTTATATTTACCTTGGTTGCCCCTTCTCAGCCATATCCTTCAGGGGCCTTCAGGGCCACCAAGGAAGACCCCACCTGCCCTCTGGGTTTGCACACTGGGCTCTTCTTTCCCCTCGGTGCAGTGTTGATTCAGGAACTGGGAACAATCACTCTGTACCATGTATAATTATGCCTCAAAATAATTTCATTCTGAAAATACTTGTTGATGCCAACTCTCTAATGCACAATGAACCATGGTCCACTTGCTTGTTTCCTGTAGTACATTCATTATCAAAGCACCTGAGGGGCGCCTGGGTGGCTTAGTCGGTTGGGCGTCCGACTTTCGCTTAGGTCATGATCTCGCGGTTCGTGGGTTCGAGCCCCGCGTCGGGCCCTGTGCTGACTGCCAGCTCAGAGCCTGGAGCCTATTTCGGAGTCTGTGTCTCCCTCTCTCTCTGACCCTCCCCTGCTCACGCTGTCTCTCTCTCTCTCCTAGAAATAAATAAAAATATTTTTTTAAAAAAAAGCACCTGAGAATTTGATATTGTGTCTAAATATGCCTAGAATTATATCTAAGGCATTGCATCCAAATATGCTTAGAGTGGGTTACACATCGGTAGAATTTTTAATCGTTAATGCTACTGCCTCAATTTGTCAGTTTAGTCAGCCCATTTGTACCAAATGAAAGAAAGCGGGTAAATTTTGATGGGAGTAAGATGAGAAGGAAAGGTCTGGAGCATGGGCCTCTGCTGTCGTGGGAAGGCTAAAGAGGATGTAGTGGTCAAGGTTACACATTAGGGTGACGGAGGAGGAGGGCATAGAAAGGGGTTTTCAAGGCCCACCCGCTGCAGACGCTTAGCATCGTCTCAAGCAAGAGAAAACCACTCTCTGTGTGCAACCCACACAGTGTTAACCAGCCTGTGGCCTGTCCCAACGTGGAGCTCCGGTTAGAAGAAATGCCAGCTCAAAACTGGAAGTAATTGAGAAGCATTTTAAATCTTTACTAACATCTGCTGAAAAGCACCCAAGAAAGTTTGCATTTAGAACACCAGCAACACTACAAGTTTTCTTGCATTATTTCTCTTTTAATGGTGCTCAGGGCTCTTTTCTTTCTTCCCCCCAAACTGTGGGCTCTCTTCA